>NW_025999853.1:8392735-8453573 GCF_001458135.2 Marmota marmota marmota | reverse complement strand
ATATATATATATATATATATATATATTACATATATGTATTTATTTATTTAATTTAAAAATAAGATACAACCATAATAAAATCTACTTTACTGCCACGTGGATTTTACTCATTCTCCTCTGGTCCAAACCAGACACTATAGCAAATAAGAACATCAACTTTGGAGACCCAAGCAAGTCCCAGCACCACCCTGGCTGGCTGCCACGAGTTATAGAACCCCTGGGAGTTCCAGTTTTCTCAGCTGTAAAATGAATATAAAAATCACACCTTCCCCAAAGAGCTACCAGGAGGCTGGATAAAACAATAAATAGATGATGCTTAGTTTGGTCCTGGTATCTGGGAAGAGCCCAACAAATATTAGGAATTATTTATTTGAAACATTTTGGAAAACAAAAGCCAAAAATTGTTTTTATATTGCTATTACCTGAACCTGCTCTGTATTGGGTTTTCCTCCTTTTCTCTCCCAAGTCAGAGAAAACGAGTTTACTATTTGGAACATGACAGGAACAGTGATGGGCAGGTGATAAACAATATCTCATTTTCAGCTATTAATATTATTAAACAAGAAGTGAAACACAGAGCCTCTGGAACAGGAATTCAATCAACTTGACGCATTGATTTTCTACTCTGAAATTTTGAGAGGAAACGTGAGATGAAATCTTCCAAGGGGTGGAGATGCAATACGATTAGAATTCAGGGTAAGCACGAGTGGACAAACGGACACCCACATGGAATATCCTGCCCAACAGCCGTTTTTGTAAATCACAAATAAAACATAACCCACTCATTTGCTTACATATGGCTTGGAGCTGCTTTTGCATTTTAACAATACAGTTGAGTAGCTGTCAGTGAGATTTATGACCTACAAAGCCTAAAATATTTACTCTCTGGCCTGTTACAGAGAAAATGTTCTGATCCCAAGACTAGAGAGGATGAAATGGGTCTACAACCACATCTGGCACATTAGTAGGTCATCGGTAAATATTTGTTGGAAAAAAATGAATCAACTGAACAAATGAAGAGGTGGGAAGTAACTCATTTATTGTTGGTCCTAGTCAATAAGGTCTTCTTGAAGTCACAACCACTTTGTGCTGACAGGGTGGCTCTCTAATGGTCCTGGGGAATGGTTTGAGCCTTTGGAAATCACACAGGACAGAAATCACACAGTATGAGGTTCCTGCCAGCTGGTTCCAAGTGTTCTATGCTATACCTCGTTCAAGCAGGGGAGGAAGGGAGGAAGCTAGTAACTGCAGAAAATACACTGAATTTTATATTGAAATAATCTGGACAAAGAGAGCAAAGGGCAGAGACTCAAAAAATGGTAAAGTTATCTCTAGTTGTACAAAGAAGACAGATGAGTCTTATTCCTGATCCTACTGAACTCCACAGAGTGTAATCATAAATGAGAACCTTTATTGGCAGAGGGGTCAATGAACGAGCACAGTCATTTTTAGAACGAAAACTAGATAAAAGCTAAAGTTTATATTTGGTTAGGGTTTGGATTGGACAACATTATTGAATTGGAACCTAATTATCTGCTAAAACTTCTGCCAAAGTTCCCAGTCTAAAGGTGAATCCTGAGTCATCCTCCATGGAATGTGGGCAGACCCAGGTTCATCTCTGACCTCTGTGTCTACCCACAGAGCCCAGTACTTTGCCCAGGGACCAGGGGTCCTTAGGCAAGAGCAGGTGAATAAGCAACTGGAGCAGGGCCTCCGAGAAGGGGTAGACCAGCTGTCCCAGAACACCCTGGGTGGTAAATCCAACACCCAAGGATGCTCTTGGTTAAGAGGTCTGTAGTGAGACTCTTGGCTCCACCACTGCCTTCATAATGTGTCATTGGTTGCCCCACATCTCCCTCATGTCTTGTATTAGTAATCTGAACTTCCTCTGAGAAACCATTCCTTCCCCATTCTTAGCCACGCAGTTTAACTGATGACCTCGATTCCGAGCCCCAGAGACAGATTCCAATTGGTTTCTATATATCCTAACCCTCTAGCCACATCAGCAGTCTGTGTTATAAAGAAAACTCCCAAATCTCATGCCTTTAATAAAATAGGAGTTTATTTCTTGTTCACGTGAGTGGATTCCTAATGGGTGAATGGCCTCCCTTCAGGCAGTGATTCAGGTACTCAGGTTCTTTCTGTTGGGCTGATATACCTTTCTTAAGCACATGGTTGTTTCCAAGATTTCCCTGGGAGTCCTCTCCATTCCAGTAAGTCAAGAAAGCAAGCAAGCATCAGGATCATGTCAATTCTGCCCATTATCAGCCAGAATTGTACCACTACAAGGAAGTTGGATAAGTGTGGCCTTACTGTTGACACAGAAGAAAGAGAAGCTTGATTTGGTAAACAATGAGCTAGTCTCTGCAACAGATAGACATTTAAGTCCCTCACAGTTGATGGTACATGGAGATTGGTTTTCTGGGAATTCTGAACAAAAGATATACCATGTCCCATTGATTATGTATTGTGGAGAAGTGTGCCAACCTAGAAGGAGAAGAGGTAAGACATGGTTTCTTAGTGCATTCTGTGCTGCTACAGCAAAACACCTGAGACTGGGTAATTTATAATGAACAGAAATTTATTGGTTCACAGTTCTAAAGGCTGAGAAGTCCAATAACAAGGTATTAGCATCGGGTGAGCACCCTCTTACTATGTCATTCCATAGCAGAAGATGAGACAGAGCAAGAAGGGGCCACACTCACCCTTTTAAATGACACCGGTTAGCCCTCATGGCGTAATTACTTCTCAGGCATCCCACCTCTTATCACTGTTACAAGCGCAATTAAATTTCAACATGAGTTTTGGAGGGAAAAAATGTTCAAACCATAGCACATGGATCCTGTGGATTTCATTCCGATTCTGAATCAAGCCATTCCTGAGACCAGACCTATTTCTGGACTCTCATTTCTGTGAACCAAGTTTCCTTTTGGTTTAAGCCAGTCACTTGAGTATTCTCTCCCTTGCTATTAAAAATGTCTAAATTATTCCAGTTTTGTTGTCCATCAATGCACAGGGCCCTCCTCTTGCCTTGATTCTGTTGATGGCAAAGTAGCAGCAAAAGGAGAGGTGGAGAGTTCAGATTAAACGGGAACCCCACAGACACCTGCCCTCAGGCATTTACCAGTGTCCCTCCATTTTCTCAGAGATAAATGAGGAAAAATAATAAATCCCAACCTCATAGGGTCCCTGTAGCTTCTTGAAGCAGATGCACAACTACTAATATGAATTTAGACCACCTGTCCCCGTTGCTACGGTGATGCACCTGAGCCCTGTTCTTCCTTCCCCCTCACCTGAGTCATGGAGGCCCTCACTCCTGGGATTCCCCCAGCCTCTCTTCTCTTCCTCTTTCCACACCCACCCCTCCTCCTGGCTGAAGCAGCATAGACTGGAGTGGAGCAAAAACCAAAAGCAAACTCTTCTACTTTCCAAAACAGGTCAGCAAGCTCACCCCTCCTGGGATGGGCTTGGGGGATCCTAGAATGTCTTATATTAGCAGATATTATATTATATTATCCTAAACTATCAGAGGCCCAGAGCTGCATTTCCCAATCTGTTAGGACTGAAAGTACTCTCTTGGAAGGTGGCAAGAGGGGACCCAAGTTCCAAGTCCAAAATGCCACTTTCTCTCTACTAACCATGGACTGACTGTGTGCCACAAACCCGAGGCAAATGTTTAGTTTTTTCAAATCGACTCTCAAGGCCCCATGAACCTATTTTGACATGAAATTTGGCATCTGTTACTAGAAAATTCCACCCCCGACCTCAGGATAGACCATAAACCCCAGGGGATCCTGCGTTTGTTCCAAAAGAGGGCTCAATAGGCTCTCCGGAGGAGAACGCCCGAGCGAGGGTGCCGCCATTGCCCTTTGGCACCACACGGGGGCGCTGTGAAGAAGCTAACCCTGTCTCACCTCTGCTCCCCGGGCCTGCGGTTTTCAGGGTTGAAGGGCACATGCCCAGCTGCTTCCACAAGGCCCGCGCGTCAGCCCCAGGCTCCCTGAATCAGAATCCATCCCAGCCTGTCTCTCCTCGAATACACGCCACTTCCCTTTCCCTTTACTCCCTGTCCCCTTCCCCTTGAAGGGAGACGTCCTCAGTGGGTCCCAGGTGGTGTGGCTTTAGAAGGGGCAGTGCCCCAGTGACTCCAGGGGGAAGTTCTTGCCGCAGAAGAAGGGAAACCGCCCAGGATAAGGTCAGTCTGGCTGACTCCTCCTGGGCGTGGGGAGGGAAGGAGAGAAGGATGGGAATTTGAGGTGCGCAGCTCCGGGGCTGGGGGTGGGGACATCAGAGACTGCGTGCCCTTTTTCACCTCGTGTGACTCCTTGGCTTAATTTTGCAAGAATTACAAGACAAGGCAGAAAATGTGAATTCTGTATTTGCTTTTCCCTGACTGTCCATTTTAGACTGCAGACCCCCCAGGAGTGTGGTCCATCAGGGTGACCCAGATGCCTTAAGAACAAAGTGAGCCATTACTCAGAGACAATTGATCTCTTTCTTTTTTCTTCTTCTTCTTCTCCTTTTTTTTTTTTTTTTTAATTTTGCTTTTTTTTACCTAACCGGCTTCCCGGAGCATGTATTATGCAATTTTTCTCATTCTGTATTTTTTCAATAACTTCTACACATACAAAATTTAGTTAACTAAAATATATATGATATTATAGCAAATGTTGAAAGTGACAGTATTTTTAAGAGTAGGATTAATGTCAGATCTTTGCTTTTTCAATAACCAGAGGGATTCCCCCCCCCATTCTCCCTTCCTTATTTCCTATTTTTTTCACTCTCTTTGCCCTCTTGTTCTTCTATTTCTTGCTACCTTGATTTTTGGCCATATTAAACTGAAATGTTTTAATCACTGGATGTATTAAACAAAATATAATGTTCCCGGGTATGAACAGCTTCAGTAGAACATTTTTCTACATAAAAGACACAAAATACCAAACTAAGAAACTGTAAGAGCTCAGCCCAGAAAATTCAGGGAAAAAAAAAAAAACAGGAAAAGTTTCATGACATTGGATTTAGAAATAATTTCTTGGGTATCATGCCAAAAGCAGAGGCAAGAAAAAGAAAAATAAACTTTATCAAAATTAAAAACTTTTGTGCATCAAAGAACATTATTAACAGGGGAAAGGCAAGCCATGAAATGAGAGAAAATATTGGTAAATCATATACCCAATCATGGATTAGTACCCATAATATATATAAAGAATTTCTACAACTCAGCATCAAAAACAGCCCCATGTGAAAATAAATGACTTGACTAGATATTTCTCCTAAGAAAATAAACAAATGGTCAATAAGTGCATAAAAAAGATGTTCAGTATCATTGATCATTAGGTAAATATAAATTCAAAGCTACAGAGAAATGTCATTTCACATCCATTAGAATGGGTGCTAGTTCATTTTAAAATAACAAAAAAGAAAAAAGTAAATGAGGAGGTAAAGAAATAGGAATGCTTGAGCACAGTTGGTGGGAATATAAAATAATACAACATCTACGGAAAAGTGTACAGCCTTCCTCAAAAAATTAAACACAGAACTACCCTATGATCCATCAATTCCATTTCTGGATATGTGTCCAAAAAGACTTAAAATCAGGAACTCACACCTCCCTTTATACAACCAGTTCATAGCAGTATTATTCACAATAGTCAAAAGGTAGTAGGAACCCAAGCTCATCAACAGATGAGCTGTTAAACAAAATGTGGTGTACCTATACACTGGAAAGTTAATTAGGCTTAGCAAGGGAAGAAACTCCAACACACCCTACAACATGGAGTGGGCCTGAAAAATGTTCTACCAAGTGAAATGGGCCAGCACAAAAAGATATTAACAGTATGTTTCCCATGGAAATTTTTAGAAGATTCAATAACATGCAAGGACAGAGTACACAGCAGACACTTGAAAATTCATTCACAACAACGTACTGGTCGCCTACTGTGTATCAGACGCTGTTCTAGGCACTGGGGGGACCTGATATTCCAGTGGGGGAAAGACAGAAGCAAACAAGATACCATCCTGTGGAATGAGTATCCTGCAGGAACAAAAATGGAGTAGTGTGATAAAATGACTTAATGGCCATGTCGGCTTGGGTGGCCAGAGGAGTTTTCTCAGTGAAATGTCTTATGTCATTTAAATGAGAACAGATTGCAAGAAAGAATCCATCCTGCAAAAATCAGAGGCAAGAGAATTCCAGGCAGGAAACACCCCGAGCAGAGAAAACAGCTAGTTAAAATGCTGAAGATGGAAACTAACTTTGAGAGCTCAGGTCTTTAGGAACCAAAGCCACCAACCAGTAAGGGGCTAGTGTGCCATCCCAAGCCAGGGAAGAGTTTTAAGCTGGGAACACTTGGTCACACACGATTAAAAGAGAACTCTGACTTCTGCTTGCAGAAGGGATTGTAGGGGGCCAAAGTGGAAGGCTGGAGATCAAGTAGGATGCCTCTCAAATAATGTAAGCAAGAGATCATGGTGGCTTGAAGCGAGGAGAGAGCAGTGGGAACTGGGAGAAAAGGGTGGGTTCATGGTAGGATTCTGTGGACCTTGTCTGTAGGAACCGCTGATGTTGCTGGCGAGGAAAAAGGGAAAAAACAAAAATCACCCTTGGGCTGCTGGGTGGAGACATGTCCACTCTGACTACGTAAGTGCCACATAATTCATCTCAGTCCACCATGAAATAACATCCTAGCCAGAAAGGTGTCCTGGGTCTGGTGAGCGCCCCGAGATGTGGATGGATGGGATAAATGAATGAATGGGGGAGGGGAGTGCAGAAGGGAAGTGGGGGGAGGGGCGGGGAGCTAAAAGAAACTTTGCCTACTTTACAGTTTTGCCTGGAGCAGGACCTGCTGACTGGTTTCCCCAAAAAGGAAAAAAAAAAAAAATCACACACACACAAAAAAGAAAGTTTGCTGTGTGGAAAGATTTAAACGGACAGAGGAAAAGGAAAGGGCCACAGGGCAGGGGTGCACGTGTTGGTCACATCCGCAGCTTGGAAAGCTGGCTCCTAGGGGGCAGGATCTGATGGAGGTGCAGGAAACCGGGGCCTCCGCAGTTCCTCAGAACCCCAGGGCGCCGTGCAGAGGGACCAGGAAGGGTGCACCGGCCAGGTGAGGGCGTGGACATTGGGCCTTGGCTGGTTCCCCTTCTTTGCAGGGTGGAAGAGGTACAGAGAGGCAGCACCTCAGCCCCAGTGGGCATCCTTCCCAGAGGCACAGACATTCCAACTGAACCTGGCAGTCTCTAGATCCCTGGTATCCTGGTAACTCTCCTAAAAAAAAGCCAGTCCCTGAGAAATGGCCCTGGGCTAAACGAGTCCTTGTCTATGCAGATTAAATATGTGCGCAAATAGGCCAGGCACTGTGGTGCATGCCTCTAATCCCAGGCTGGGGAGGCTGAGACAGGAGGATTGCAAGTTCAAAGGCAGCCTCAGCAACTTAGCAGGCTCTAAGCAACTTAGTGATACCCTGTCTCTAAATAAAATATATATTAAAAGGTGGGGGTGTGGCTCAGTAGTTAAGTTCCCCTGGCTTCAATTCATGATACCAAGAAAAAAAAAATGTGCATAAATGAGGTACAATTTACTTACACAGTGTGATATTCCAATACATGTACCCATCAACCCAGAGTGCTTATCATCTCCTTATCATCACTTTATGTTTGGTAACTTTGAGCTCCTCTCTTCTAGTTCCATACACAAAAATAAATATAATTAATCCATGTCTTTTGAGGATGGTGGAATTTTGCCTGAATTGTTGAATCTGCTTATCTATACAGCTGGGGGATTTTCACTTCAGTCACCCCTCGTTTTTTGGTGAGTGCTAACTCAGCCTCAGGCACCCTTCCAGGAATCTGAGACACATCAGCTCACTAAGCAGAAAGAAAGCCCTGCCCTCAAGGAGCATGCATTCTAACTGGGGGGTCAGGCCGGGTTTCTGTTCACGACTAAAAGGCTCAGGGGTCACTCCAGTTGAACTGGGCTAACTGGGCTGCACAAAATAACTACACAAGAGACACAAATACCTTTTTCTTTGGGGTCCCTGTGATAGCTCCTCTGACCTTAAGGGTCCGCAGGAAGAGAGAGAGGGAGAGCAGGCTCTGACCCCTTTTATTGAGGAGAAGCTATTCAAATGAGGCAAGGGGTCAGGTTTCAGGGGCTGAGTCTATCTTCATGATGTCCACTGTCAGCAGGTTGACTGACACCTGGGTAGGCCACACCCACAGTAAGAGAAGGGGACACACACAAGGCACTTCCATGGAAGATTCTATTGTAAACGGGGCAAGGGATTATACTACAAAGGAACAGGTGAGCATAGCTTCACTCATGGGGCTGTAGCAAGACACACCCATGCACGAGACAGCGACCCTTGCACCCAAGAAGGGTGGGGAAAGCTCTGCCACATTTCTGCGACTGAGCACCTCAGCACCCAGCCAGGGCGTGTGACTCAGTCAAGTGCAAGGTTGGTCTCCCACAGGGACAGATACCAGACAGTAAGCCTAATAAGCCAGGGAATGACTTGGTCACTTAGAACATGATATGTGCCAAGGAAAAAGAGTCAGGAGGCACCGGTGGGAGGGAAGGGGTGCAGGCTGAGCTTCGTGAACAGAGCAGGTTCTGCTGTAAGAGACAGGTCTCGTTGAGAGGGTGGATTCCCACAAGGGCTTGAAGGAAATGGAGCTGGTCAAGTGGCTGTTTAAAGAAAGAGTGTTCCAGACCTTGGCAAGACACTCAGGCAGAGGGGTGTCCACTGGGGGTGTGCCTCAGCAGTTCTGCAGAGCGGGTGCACATCAGGCTAGCACAGGGCTGTGTGCTTCAACATAAAACTTGAAGCCTCAGTTGTCCCTGTTGTGCTACGTGGAGATGACAAGACCCATAGGCTGAGCCACATACCCCTGGGAATCGGTGACCCAGCTTTCTTCCCTCCCTCCAAGCACACCTATAGTGGTGAGCATCCCAACCATGGTTTTCATATATGTTCTTCGGGACTTCTGTGGCCACAGTTTTGTCTCAGTGTGACAACAGATGACACCCAGTTCAGGTTAGCATTTTAATGGCTGAGTGAGAAGGACTTGGGGTACCCCACTCATTAGCTCAGGCATCAGATACCAGAATGGTGGTCTGTCATCGAAGGCAGGACACAGGACCGGAGCAGGACTACCTGGTATCTATTAATGTCCACGTCACAGCGTACCTTACTGGCCCTGAATAAATCACTCAATTCCTTTATATCTCCATTTTCACACCTGCCAATCAAGAAAACATTCCTTGCCCATTCTCTTTCACAAAGTTGTTTTAAGTGAGATAATATATCTCACTTAAGATAATATATGCAAAAGGATGGTGGAACCTGTACTGCACAGCCAGCTCGGCTCCCTACCTCCGTGTGCTCAGAACCCAGCACAGTGTCCGGCTCTCTGTAAATGTGAGTTGCATGAATAAGAGAAATTTATAATGCAATAACAACCAAGAAAAAAAAATCGTCTCGTTGCATATGACCTGAGTCTACACAATCAAAGAAAAGCAAGGTATTTAGAATAGCTACCTATATAAACAAGGCCAAACAAAATATTATTTAGATTCTCACTTGAAGACATTTTAAATAGAGGTCGTTACAAAACATGATAGAAAACTGTAGACTATTCTCAGTGTAGTTTGCTATGCATGTCCTTTGACCTAGAAAAATGTAAGATATTCTTACTCAAAGTCAGGAGGAAAGAAGAACAAAAAGAAGAAGGAGGAGGAGGAAGAGGAGGAGAAAGAGGAGGAGGAAGAGGAGGAGGAGGAGGAGGAGGAGGAGGAGGAGGAGGAGGAGGAGGAGGAGGAAATACTGCTCAGCAGATCAGTGTAAGTGAGATTTAAAAGGAAGAAAGAGGTGAATTCCTTTCTTTTTATTAATTTCTATGTTTGGAATAAAAGTAGCCACTGAATTGTTTCAGTCCCTCTGGCCAGATGTTTCCAAAAAAAAGGTGCCAAGAATTCTGCCCAATGAGAAAATGCCCAGCTGATTAATAAAACTGGATTCCACTGAAAATGCCCACTTGGTGCAAAATTTTCAAGCTAGGGCCAAAAAACCCATCTCTTCCCCGAGAGACCACTTTTAACTCTGCTTGGAACCATGAATCGTGATTTCCAGAGCCTTGCGTGGAGAGCTGTGCTGGCTGCACCTCTGCCAGAATCTGCAGTTCATGGAGGAACACAGCGGTGGTGGAAGGGCGGGGTGGAAGTAGGGTACATCCGCAGTAGTTCCCAACAAGTTCTCTTACTGAAAGTCCCTCAGGGACCTTTATAAAATGAGCACTCCCCATGAAAGGAAATTTTTCAAAATTTCTTTTGAAAAAATTCTGGGAGCTCTTGAATCTGTTCAAACTATGTACAAGAACTTTTTCAGTTTTCCAGACAGATGTTCAAAAAAGAACAATATTGAGCTGCTGTTCTGAGATATGTTTCTTCTTCAGGTTCACAAAAGCTAACAAGGGAATGAAAAATAAATAAATAAATTCTAACCAGAAATACCCAGCCCTTTTTTTGTATTTTATTTAGAGACAGGTTTTCGCTGAGTTGCTAAGTACCTCACCAAGTTGCTGAGGCTGGCTTTGAACTAGCGATCCTCCTGCCTCAGCCTCCCAAGTCTCCGGGTTTACAGGTGTGCACCACCACTCCTGGCTCAAAGCGGTTTTGAGACAAAGATTTTAATCCGCAAAGACAAAGATTTTAATTAGAATCCCAATTTCTGACCTTTTATTTGTTTTCCTCCGTTTTCGTCAGCTGTTTTGCTTCTGTGACTAAAAAGCCTGACCAGAAAAATTGTGAAGAGGAAAAGTATTGTGGGACTCATAGTTTCAGAGGTCTCAATCCATAGACAGCAGCCTCCATTTCTTGGGGCTCCAAGTGAGGCAGAACATCATGGCGGAAGAGTATGCAGAGGGAAGCAGCTCACATGATGACCAGGAAGCAGAGAGAGACTTCACTAGCCAGATGCAAAATATATGCCCCAAAGGCATGCCCCCAGTGACCCACCTCTTCCTGCCGTTCCCTACCCTCCTTCAGTTATCACTCAGTTCATCCCATCAGGGGACTGGTTCACTGATTAGGTTGAGGCTTTCATGACCCAATCATTTCACCTCTGAATGTTCCTGTATTGTTTTACACATGAACTTTTAGGGGACACCTCACATCCAAACCATAACACCCCCGCTAAGCAAAAGATACTGTGATCCCCATCTGGTCAGTTAGGCTTGTTCTACTTCATAAGCACAACTCTAACCCTGTGGACCACCTCCCGGGGTCCAGAATGACTGGTTCATGGAGGTGCGTGGAGGACCCCGCGGATCAAGGGGATATGTCAGCATCGACCTCGGCTCCTGGCTTCAAATCCCTGCCCACCTCTTCCTAGCTGTGTGACCCAAGATAAGGTATTCATTCCTTGCTCTGCCTCAGTCTTCTCTCCTGCAAAATGAGAATAATAGCAATATTTGTACAGCAGGTTTAAGGCAAATGCTCAAAAAATCAAATTCAATCATTTAAATTTAAATAAATACTTAAGTTTATTACCTCAATATGAAGAGACAATTAAACTTACCTGAATGATTAAATAAGTCACATGAATTCATGATTCAAAGGGGCCTGACACAGGATGAATGCTGTGGGTGAGTTTGCCATAAGGATGATGATGAAGAGGTGACAATCCCCTTTCTTGGAAGACACACAAAACATGTTCTTATCCCAAGTGACTAAGACTGAAAACTCAGTAACAAGCCTGCCCCAGAGCAAGGACGTCAACACCACAGTTGAACATGATCTACCAGAAGCCAGAGGCTGCAGGGATGCCCCCCACTGTTACCCAGGAGCGTCCTGTCCCCAATGCCAACACCATTTTTTTTTCTTTTTTCAGAGTGAAAAGAATCTCTTTGGACTGCACTCAGATTCCTCTTTTCACCCGAGGAAAGCACCCCAGGTCTTAAAGGGACTGTCCACACACCATGGGAGCCATGGGAGGGAGCAGCTGCCTGTAAATAGTGAGGACTAAAACCTTTGTCTCATAACCACTTTGAGCCAGGAGCGATGGCGCACACCTGTAATCCCAGTGACTCAGGAGGCTGAGGCAGGAGGATTGTGAGTTCAAAGCCAGCCTCAGCAACTTTTTGAGGCTCTACATAACGCAGTGAGAACCTGTCTCTAAATAAAATATATTAAAAGGGCTGGGGGGGCTGGGGTTGTGGCTCAGTGGTAGAGCACTTGCCCCGCATACGAGAGGCACTCAGTTTGATCCTCAGCACCACATAAAAATAAACAAATAAAGATATTGTGTCCACCTACAACTAAAAATATATATTTTTTTAAAAAGAGCTGGGGATGTGTGGTCCAGTGGTTAAGCATCCCTGGAATCAACCCCAGGTACCCCCCACCAAAAAAAAAAAAATACTTTGAGTGAAGTGGGACAGAGATTCCAGCAATCTGCAAAAAGTAATGTGAATCACAGTGAGGAAACTGACACCCTGACATCAAAGACACGCGGGTCTGTAAAACTGCAACAACCAAGGGCAGGGGAAGTCCAGTGCACCTCCGAGCTAGCTGTGAAAAGCATGGAGATCTGTGTAACTGTTGTTGTCTATAACATCAGCAGATTGAATGATGGTAGTGATCAGAGGTGACAGCAGCCACGATGTGCCAGGCACCATCCTGATCAGCTGCAGACATATTTGGGGGAAGGATGGTCAGGATAACTTGAAGAGTCTCCATTCACAGCAGTCAAAAGAATCTCAGAAACGATTAATTAGCGCAACTATCTAGGCAATTTCTGAACAATACCATGTGAGCTATAAATGTCTTTTTTTAATGCATATAATTGCTAAAATCTATGCATAGGTCCTAGAGAAGCTAAATTATTCATCCTGTGAATTTAAAAGTAAAATATTCTGCCTGCTGAACTCTAAGGCAGCTTTTCCCTAAGAGAAACCATCAGAACGCAAGATCTAGAAGTTGCTGACATGAATTTCCAGAGGGAGAAAGCATCCCTTGGTCTCAGAAGTTGGGGAAACACTGTCTTAAACAGCGTTGAACAACTTTTGTTAGGTCTGTTATGTTGTTCCACCACAGGACTTCTCAGAACCTTAACTGGCCTCATGAGCATGGTTGATCCATTAGGACAACTTTCCCAAATCATCTGGTGAAAGAATTCTCCCCCGGCACCCCTAGAGCATCTCCTAGAACTAAATGGAGTTTCTTGAACACTATCTAGGAAATGCCGATATGGGTTTGTTTCATCATTTCACGTGGGATCTAATCCACTCAAGCCCCAGGAATTTCTTTACATCCTTCTGGAAGAAAAGAGTCAGAAAGAAGCTTCAGCTGATTTCCCCTGTGTGCTTTCTAAGGTGACACAGCTGCTGTGACACGTGAACTGCTAAATCTCTTGGGTGTCACACACACAGTAATCAGTTTCCCTCCTGCAGCAGTCAGGGCCACTGAAACTGCCCAGGAAGCCTTGAAGACTCCTCTCTGTCCCCTCCCAGGAGCTCTGGAGCAGGGCCAGGGGTCAGGATCCCAGCTGTCCGGCTTTCTGATGCACAGCCATGGTTGAGACCCACTGATCCTCCGGGGGCCATAAGGACATTCTCTTCCAGCTTCTTTCCATTTGGACCTCTGGTTCGCCTTTGAAGGGCCGATGTTGGAAAAGTTTCTTAAATTACTGGTCAACATCACATTGTTTCAAAAGTTGACATGAGAAACTTTGTAGGGAAAGAGGATTATTCAACCAAAACTACCATCTAATATGAGTCTCCCGGTGAGTTTACCATCCCGTGCCTGTTTCAGAGACAAGCGCAGACTTGATCCTGCCTAACCCTGGGTCTGACACTTTCCCATTGTGGCTTCAGTGGACTGGAACACCACCTGCTCGTGAGCCATTACAGCTCTGGGCAGTAGAGGGTAGTGACCAGCGATACTGGCTCTGGAGCCACAATTTGAATTCTGGATTCAGCACCCACTAGCTAAGCCACCAGGAGAAGCTGACCAACGTCTCTGTCTTAGTTTCCTCTTGTGTAAGTGAAGGACAGATAATCCCCACTGTTTCACCAAGTGCCATGAGGATTAAGCAAGCAGATCCATGGGGAGGTCTACAGTAGTGACTGGCGCACAGTAAGTTTTCAGAAAGTGGTGACTATCATTATGTGTGTGTGTGTGTGTGTGTGTGTGTGTGTGTGTGTGGTGCTGGGGATTGAACCCAGGGCCTTGTGCATGCGAGGCAAGCACTCTTCCAACAGAGCTGGATATATTCCCAGCTCCGACTATTATTATCATTTTTATTCTTTTCTAGCAGAATTCTCTGCTCTAAGGCTTGGAGGGGTACAGAGAAGTTGAAGGTTATGCTTCCACCCTTGAGGAATTCATTCACAACTGGGCCTGAGAGACAGACAGACAGATGGATCATGACAGATGTGACAGCTTTCAACAGTATCGTGTGCAAAATTCTGGGAGGGTCTCCAGCAGTGTGGAGGATCAGGACAGGAAGGCTTCCTGGAAGAGGTGGCATTAGACTGTGCCCTGAAAGGCAAGATTGGACCTATAGATTCTGTCACTTGCTACTTGAGAGAACTCAAGAGAAGAAAGAATGGATCAAAATATCCAACTGTTGGCATTACAAGGAGTGTGTCGGCCATGTGGGCCAAGCCACCGCCCTCTTCCAGGGCACCCAGGCTTGTGACATTCCCTCCATCCCTGGGGTTGTGCCCATTTATGGGTGGTCCAGCGGACAGTCCCAACAGAGGGTTCAGGCCTTTGCATTTAGACAGAAAGGCCAGGCATCCTCCACGGAGCAGTTGGGAACAGGCACAGGGCGGAGGCAGCAACTGTCTGTGTCTTTCACAGGCCACAAAATCCCAGGTCCTGTCTCTTCCTCAGCCCCTCCAGGAAATCCTGTCATTCAGCCAGGACATATATACAGTTCAGAGGGACCAATTTTCACCAAGATCCTGGATTCGCCACTTTTCCTGTCTAGAGGCAGCTCTCTCGCCTCTTCTGGTTCAATCCAGGAAAACGAAAGGGAAGACTTTGGAAGTAAACACTGAAATGCGAAAGAATCTGCTGGGCTAAGTTCAAATAGCAGAGCCCTCTGACAGGTGCCTGGCACCAGGAGGAGCGAGCACTTCCTCGACATGCTACCGCTAAGGATGGTTTTGCTTGGGTTGATTGGACAGACTTTCTGCTCCCTGGCTGAAACCACGGGACAGGTAAGATGGAACTTTCATATATTTTTGATTTGTTAATTTTTATGATGTGTTCAAAAGCTTTTCATGTTCCCTTATGGTCCTGGGTAAAGGGTCCTGCTCTGGACTCCATAAATCCAGAGAATGCTGGTGAGAATATTGGGGTGCTACCCAGTGGCTCTATTTCACATTCCACCTCCACGTCGGAATCTCTGATGTCATTGCCAGCCTTCCTATTCCCATGAAGGATTTCGGTGTGGTAGTTTTTGTTTATTTTAATCATCTCATCCCCTACCATCTCATCTTTCCAAGTTAAAAAAAAAAAAACTGTGAGTGTGGAGAGATGTTTCTGGGGAATTCCAGGGTGGGTGACATTTTGAAGAGGAACACAAATATCAAATATTTGCAAAAGTCACCAGGAATTCACCCATCCTTCCACCTTCCACAGCTGTGGTGGAAGTTTCGAGGGCTACCTTCCTGGTAGCCCTTGTTCAATACATCAGCACATCAGGACCTGGAGCAGGCTCACAGCTGTCCCAGCAAAGTGACACTAGATCAGTGAGCACCAATCTGGGGTGATTGATTTCAAATGCACTTCGCAATCTCTAACTTCCGATTAAGAAAGAAAATTTAAATATGACTGTGCCTCTGCACCAGGCAAATTTTTGCCAATGAGTTTACTCCAATTGGCCGTCTCCTGATTCTTCCTCTCATGAAAACCTGGGAGGATGCCTGACATCCACATTCCAGCTGGGAAGTAGGGGTGGGTGAGTTTGAACTGTGGCTTTTATCTATCTGTTTAACAGATATTTCAGAGATGAGTCAGGATGCTGCACAGTTTACAACTGTTCAACTGAGAAAATAACTTAATTTCAGGAAGCTCAGCCCCTCCCCTGATGGTGCCCCACGAGTGACGGGAATTATCAGCACCCTGATTTTCACCAAGAGCTTGCTTTTGTAGACCTGGTTCTTGCAAAAGCAATCAGTGTCTAAATTGTGTAAAGCTGAATTTGCTTTTGCAGAGGGAATGAGTTTATAAATACTGAATGAGAGGTACATGAGTCATTCCATTTAAAAAAAAAAATGGGTAATTGGAAGGTCAAGGGATTTCCTAAGTAGAGAGTAATAAATCCAGCCTGCTAAAACAGAAAAGTCAAAGTAATGTCACCCAATATAGCCATTTAAGAAAAAGACTGCCCTTAAAAATACATTCTGGTGTTGTGACAGTTAGATGGGATTAATTCACATTGTATCTAAGGGTGGCTTTTATCATCATTCCACAAAGAACATTCCAGAAATATTTGGGTTCCTAATGATCACCCCATGAAAGCTTCTAATTAAAACAGGTTTTATTGTGTCACTTGGGTACAAGTGAAAGGGCCAATGAAGGAACAAAAGGACTAATAACTCACAGTGTGACCTCCAGCCAGTCAGGCACTGTGTCTCACCTCAGTTCCCCCACCCTAAAACGAGGAGGATGGTATTCACCCCCACTATCCCTAGAGCGGTAAAGTTCAAATACAGTGACCCCTTTAGAAGTGCACATCACCCTATCTTGTTCTGCACACGTAAGGTTTCTTCTTATGCAGGCCTTGCCTATTTCAATGACCTGGGAAGTAGCAACGGGGGTTCTATACCTTACCGTGCTGGGCTCATAGCATGAGCCATGGGACAACAAGATGTCTGGGATGTCGTCCTGTCCTACAAGGGGCTTTTAAGTGGAGAGTCAAGACTGACCTAGTGGGCTCCACTGGGCCAGCCAGAGGAAGAGTTGAAAAAGGAAAAGAGATGACTGTGGGTTAGGGGCCACGATGGTGTTGGTAGGGCCCTGCAGGGTGCGGGCTGGGTAGCTGAGGGGCCAGAACAGAACACTCCTGTGAGGACAGACACCAGGCCAGGCACAGAGGTGGGATGGAGGAGTCTTCCAGAGCCAGCATGTACTATTGGCCACTCCAGACTGTATGTCAGGCAGCAAGCTCCTGTTACACCATGGAAAGTTCTCCATAACCTCAGGAGTGGCTATTGATCTCTCCCTCCGCAGGGGATGGCATGGGGTAAGGAGTTCGTTCAAGATCGCACACTTGAGAAGATACAAAGCTTGCCTCCAAACCTAGGTCTTTTGACTCCCAGGTTCAGTCTGTCTTTGTTACACAAAGATGCTTCATCTTCAACTTGATGGAGGGCTGAAGGAAACTTGAGAAAAGGGGGAAATCCACACGAGAGAGTCAGCCCCAGCATCAGGAGCAATGGGAGGCAGGCCCAAAGTGGGTCTGTTTTAGCCGTTAATTCTGTGCCACTTTGCGTGGCTAAACAACTGTCCCTGGTGGGCCTGCCTGGTGTCCCCAATTTGTTCGTTTAATCAGCAAGTGTAACTGGGTATCACTGCGCAGCAGACACTATTTAGGGGCTCAGGCGACAGCAATGGACACGACAGAGCAGTATCTCTGTTCTCATAGAGACGACTTTCCAGTCAGATTGTCATCTAAAGGTCGCAGGAGCTATAGCCCCCCGTAGTTCTCAGCACAGTGCAGCCTAGAGCTGCCACTCCTACGGAGTCAGTGCTGAAGAATACCCGTGAGGCCTGTCCTTCTGGGACCAACTGATCTTGATAACCTACTTTCCCATTCAAAACAGATATTCTGGGATGTATTTCAGGTTTCTCCTTTGGATAAATGTGAGTAGTGATATGAGGTTACCTTGCAGGACTCCACACTCTAGATCAGGGATGGCAAGTTAGTACCCCTTCCTTTACCCACAGCCATGGCAGACATTGCTTGTGGATCCCGACACTCTAGCCAGTCGTTTTCAATCAACCTCATTACCATCCTTGACTTTCCATTCAGATGAAGCCAAGGGAGAAGATGGGCCAAGCCAGCTGTTTTGCAAGATTCTGATCATGGACATTGATATTTGTTGTTATGTTTGCACAGGCAAAAAGATGCGATAAGGAATCTCTTCTAACAATTAAGACCGAGTGCCTATCCTGCTCAGTTAATTTTGGAGTTGAGTGCCCGGCTGGTTATACCAAAATAACCAACAACTCTGTAGGAGTTCGGGATTGCAGGTACTCACTATGAGAAAACAAGCAAGCCTGAGTCTCAGAATTGGGACTCCAAATTGAAGCTCCCTGTCTCGAAAACTGCAAAGTATTGCCATGATTGTTCTCTAACACCATTTTGGACCCAAACTTAGGCAACTCACAACTTATGAACTTGGGTCTAAAGCACCTATTATCATTGATTCATATTGTCATACAAAATTGACTACCCTGATTTGCATATAAACATTCTCCCTTCCTCTTTCCCCTCCTATTTTTTAATATCTGGGGTTTTGTTTCATTTAGAAAGAGTTCCAGTTTGAGCTTTTTAAAGGCCTTGGGTCTGGTAGTCATCTCACTAACAAGCTAGGGACCCAGATCCTAATGAGGACCCAAAGAAAGGGGACAAATGAATTTTAGCATGGTTGAATTCTCTGTGATGTTGCATTCTCAAAGATCTCTCATGATTTAAAATATTCATAGGATGATAAGTGGTTCTGCTTGCTGGGCAAAGGGTGCAGCCGTGAGGCTCAAGTACAAATGCAACTTTTTATTTATTCAGTTTACTAACTTAGAAATTAAACTTTACTGCTCACACCTGTAATCCCAGCTGCTCTAGATGCTAAGGCAGGAAGATCACAAGTTCAAAGCCAGCCTCAGCAAAAGCAAGGTGCTAAGCAACTCAGTGAGACCCTGTCTCCTAAATTAAATACAAAATAGGGCTGGGGATGTAGCTCAGTGGTCAAGTGCCCCTGAGTTCAATCCCTGGTACCCCCCCCCAAAAAAAAAGAAAAAAGAAATTAAACTTTACTCAATGAGTTAATTTTTAATTCAGAATAAAGAATGAACATTTTTTTTTATTTTGTATGAAATGAAATCCTAATACTGTTATATAACACTATTTTAAATTCATATTTGTTTAATGTGACCACATGACATTCTAAAACCCAAATCACCACTTTTAATACAAATGCACATTTTGTAGCATATATTTTTAAGTTAACATTATTGTTAACTATAGGTACATCCTGGACAGTAGTTCCCTAGGACTTACTCATCTTGCATAATGAAAGCTTTGTGTCTCTTTGACCAAGCCCTCATTTCAACTTCCCTCCAACCTCTGTCAGCCAACATTTTACTGATCTATGAGTTTAATTCCTTATATAAGTTGGATCCTGTAGTATTTGTCCTTATGTGTCTGACCTAAGTCACTAGGTATAATATCCTCCAGGTGAACCCATGTTGCATACAAATTACAAGATCTCCTTCTTTTCTAAGGCTGAATAATATTCTAATATTTCATTGTGTGTATTTGTATATTATTTATGATCCACCCCCCATTTTCATTGTTTCTTGATTTTTCGATTTCTAACAATTAAAAATAATTCATGATTGTTATTCTATCTAGAAAACCAGATTCGTTCAATCTATATATTTTTAAACATAGGTAGGTATAAGCATCTAAATAAAAATATAGAGTAATCCCACCACCTAGAGTTAATCGCATTGCTGTGATCCTGGGTTAAGGGTTAATGTCCTCTCTCTACTCTCCAAGGTACACCTTTGAGATCAGAACATACTCTCTGCTTCTTCCTGGATGCCGTCATATTTGCAGGAAAAACTACCTCGAACCTGAGTGTTGTCCAGGTCACTGGGGCCCAGACTGCATGGGTAAGAGACACAATCTTTGCACTTTGGTACTTGCTTCTCAATGTTCTAGCATAGAAAATCGAGATGAAGGCAGCCAAATAAAAGGAGAATGTAAGCATCTTTTTCTAGAAATTCCATTAGTCTATATGTTAAGACTCTTTCTTACTCCATCAGTAAAGCAATCTACTGTAGTTAGAGATCTAGGTTTTAGAAAATTCATTTTTAAGTCAGGGAAAGGGACAATTGAAAGGTTATCTATTTTAAAAAAAGATAACTGGTCAAAGAGAAGAAATGAGAATGGTGGTTAATTTCTTTAGGAAGAAACATCTCAAAGACCATAGTTATTGTTTGGCAACCAAAATAATCAATAAATAGCATAAAAATTGAAGTCCCAGGCTGGGGCTGGGGCTCGGTGGTAGAGCACTTGCCTGGCATGTGCAAGGTACTGGGTTCAATTCTCAGCACCACATATAAATAAAAGTCCATCAACAGCTAAAAAAAATTTAAGTCCTTTAGGATGGAATGTCAAACTCTGTAGTATTAAATTTATATACCTTAGTTTAAAGAAATTATGTAAAGTTGGGCTGGGGTTGTGGCTCAGTGGTAGAGCGCTTGCCTAGCATGTGTGAGGCACTGGGTTCCATTCTCAGCACCACATATGAATAAATAAAATAAAGGTCTATTAAAACCTACAAAATATTTTTTAAAAAAGAAAGAAAGCATGTACAGTTAACTGTATAAAGTTATATGCAAATATATGTGTATTTAAAAATTAATTCTGATCAGGTTCCACAGTATGAAAACTACTAACAAAGTTTCAGTCAATAATATGCCCAGACTCCAATGAACAAGCATAGCATTTTGCCAGCTGGAACTGAACTTTTACCCTGATTATTATAGACATTAATACTCAAACAGTGACTGAGTTCTTGCTGTGATGTGCAATTATGTGAAATCTCCCTTTTTTTGGTAGTCAAAAATCATAAATTTTATGATTTTTCATGAATTTGTCACTTAGTCCCTATCTTCCATGATGTAATGAAAATATCTCCTTATGGTTCATTAAAAGGGTGAAATGTGTTCTCTTGCTTTTTCTTTCTGATTGAAGTAATCTAAGTACCATTTGTGAAGTTTAGAAAGGTCCAAAGAAAGAAAAAATACCAACTCATGCTCTGATTCTGCCATACATAGGCAACCCTAAATATTTTGGCTTATTTCAATCTTGGTCTTTTTTCCATAATCTTCTAAATAGTTGAGCCTATATTGTATGTATTTTGTTGCCTCCTGACTTTTTTTTCCCTTAACTAATGGTTAAATGACTAATCGCTTCCATCTATTCAACATTCCTGGCATTAAGTACTAGTGAGGTTCTTGGCTTTTTTTATTTTCTGATACAATTCCTAAAATAAACCTTTCAGTTAGTTTTATCTCCATTTGCCTATGAGGGATCAGATATTTGGAGATTATCTCTTGCCCGTTCCTTTTGGGATGATAAGCGATAAGTAAGTTCAAGTTCAGGGCTTCCTGGTACCTAAGGCTGCTCTCTTTCCACCTCGTCCCACTGCCTAAAGCAGAGCTCAGGAGAGAGAGAGCCTCAACGCACCTTTCTGATTCCTCTCTCTGTTGGTAAGTCCTTCCAGCCTGCAGTACACTCCTGGCCTTGGGAAGGTCAAGGTTAGGGATTTAGGTATCTGTTAACTGCTCTGTGCTGAGTTTCACCCAGCAAATTGGCATATATTTCTAAAACTCTAGCCCACCAGAATCAAGGGTCCAGATTCAGTGTCTTTACCCAGACTTTCAGATTTCAGAGTCTTCTTTTCAGGTTAAAAGTGGTCATGACTGCAGCCGACTCTCGCAGACATCCTGGTACAAGACAAAGAACTTTTATATTTGCCTTCCTCTTTCCAACCTGTGAAAACTAATCTGATGTTAAGGTATTAATCAGATGCACTGTAGAAAATAAAAAGCTTTGTCTAAGATGCATTATGAAAGTCAGCATGTCCAACAGAATGAGTGGCAGACCCAACCATAGGGGCAGAACCACACAGGACCTGCAACCCCAAGTTTTAGGTGTGAACTTAGTTGGATCAGGGGGGCCAATGACTTTCCACTTATGCCTCAATCTCCTTCTGTGCCAAATGGGGGTACAGGTCCTGCTTTAGGAAACTGTGATAGAGGTTTGCAAACAATAATCTAGGGGAAAGGAAGGAGTTGGCAAGTGTATGACACAACACAGGCACTTTAGAAATGTTCTGTGATTAAATGAATGCATGAATGGCAATCCACAGACCCCTAATCATGAAGAGAGAATGGAATGGATGGTGCTCTTTCTCCGAGCCCTTGTTTGAAGGGTGGGTCATTTTGAAAACACACACAGGAAAAAAGGATTCAAAATCTTCAGCAGGTTTCATAGCATTGGTTTGTGCTCTGTGGGGCAAAGTGGCAGGGCTCACATCTATGATCAGAAAAATCAGAAAGGATTCTCTGAATGCTCAGCCATTTCTTTTAGACAGGCGTTCAGGCCAGAGAAGCAAAACACAAGAAAACCAGGGTCTGGACATTATTTCTGTTGTCCTCTCATTGGGGCAAAAGGGTACTTCCCTTTATCTTCATATTCCAAACATACTAAAAGTTACAGAAGGCTTCCTTCCGTCAGCTCCGGGAGAAGATAAACCCTCCCCGTGGCTGCATATTTCACCTCTCACGTTTTGGGTGATGACAGGCAAGGTCCTGTCTATCACTTTACATTTCCGCAAGGACAAAGCCATTTCTGAGCTGCTGACACGCGTCCACCCTCTTTTTTGAGGAAGCACATTCCCAAGCTCCAGAGTGACCTTGTATCCTAAGCACTCACTTCCTTTGTAATGCAACAACAGATTCACTGGTTCTCAACACCTCTGGGGACTTTGAAGATCATTTCAATAGTGTCTTACTCAGATTAGGAAATAACTGTTTGATCAACACTGAAAACTTAGAAAACACAGAAAAACACAATGATAAAAAAAAATGACCCATCATCTCCTATCATGATAAAAAATGGTGTGGATTCTCACCTGGGGGAAAGAAATATCATCCTGACATAAGGAAGGTATTTTTACTTGAATTGAACTTGTTTGTCCCTAATTAAAATTTGTACTGCTTCATCAAGCATGCATAGGAAAATTTTCTCACTGACACAGAAATGTATTTTTAACTTTGAAACTTCATCATATTTGAACAGACAATATTCTGCTTGAGAGGAAACAGAATTTTCTTTATCTGTACATTCCACCAGGAATGTGATTGATTTGTGCAGCCACCCAAAGTAATGGAAGAGGCATGTAGGCAGAAAGGTCATGGCTAAGCTTGATCACGGCCAGAACAGCCTAAGAGAAATGGGGTATTTGGGGGTTTTCTTTCTTAGGTCAATTTCACCAAATTCATTGACTTTTCTTTTTTCTGGACCTCTTTTTATTTTCCACTTCATGTTCGTTGCCATTCACTGCACAGGTTGCAAATAATGAAATAAGGGGCTGTATGGATTTGAAACCACACTTTAAGAAAAAGGCCTTTTTTTTTTTTTTTTTTTTGGCTTTGAGTGATAAATGATGCCGAGTCCACATTAAGGACATATTTTGCTTTGTGCTTTGGTCTCCCAGGCAGATAAGACCAACCAGCTATCCATGGAATACGAGGAGATATTTTCTGCTAACCCTGAGCACCAAGTTTTTAAACAAAGGTGGTGACATGGAATAGGCACCTCTAGAGCCTCTTAGCAGAGAAAGTTACTGGGAGGTCCTTGGCCTCCGGTTGGGCAGGAAGTTGATTATCTTCCTTTTAAAGAAACAGTTCAGCTAATGATTTGCTGACAGTTTATAATGGCCCCATCTCCTGTGTGAGAAAAGTCATGATACAGGAGACCACCAGAGTAGTAGTCACCCAAAGGAAATGCGATAATGACTTAAAGTAGCCTTATCAGCTACTTCAGCCTCACAATGCGTCAGAAATATGCCCTCGTAGCAAATTCTGTAATATCTCTCTTCAAGCATGGTTGCTGAGACTGTCAGTTTTACTGTATGTATTATTTAGAGGGGCCCAAGGTGAAAGAAAAATGATTTGAGAAGCAGGAAATAAATTTATACTTTTGCCTTAAAATTTTTAACTAAAAGCCAAATAAGTTTTCAAATCAGGACCCCTAAAACCCACACACTCTTGCTACCTTTTTTTCCTAAGTTCCTTCCAGGATTGGCCAACTCATAAAAATCAAGTATTTATTGAGCACTTAATATATGCTACACATAATCACATATATGATAGGATCTATTCCAGTCGTGCATATAATAGGTCCCTAATCCCAAGAAGTTGACAGATTAGTGAGAGATGGACACAAAAGCAATAGTACATTGTACTGTGAGCCCAGGCGTGGATGCTGGGATTTTGAAGAGTCTGGCAGCTCACCCTGTTTGCCTGCTCAACTAAACCAAACCACCCCGCAAAGGTCCCGCCTCCAGATACCGTGGCACTGGGAGTCAGGGCCCATGTGTGGATTTGCAGAAGACACAAACATCAAGTCCTAATAATAAGTACTCACCCTGACCCTTGGCCCACTGAGTCCCAAGGCCCTGGGAGATGGGCTGGGCCAGGACGGAGCACTTCCTACAGAGAAAAATCTTCCATCCCCTGCAGATGAGACTCAGGAAAATCCCTAGGAGACAGAAATTTCCAACCAGCCTTCACCCTTAGCACACCTACAGGCAAACATCAGATGGCCCTGAGTGGCTAGAAAGCCACTCAGTTCAGAAAAGGATGTGTTGGGGTCTCACCTCTTCAGAAATAAACCCCAAGGCCGGCCTCACTGGTCCCTTCCTGACCACAGCAAGAAGCACACAGCTTCCTTTCTGTGCTGGCTGGGCTTCATTTTACATTCTCATCAAGGTACAAAGGGAAATAACTGTGGCAGCTTTGAAAATAACAGCAGGGAATCAATGAATGTCAAACAAATCCATCAATTCAATGAACGGCTCATAGACATAAACCACTAAATACTATAAGCAATCCATACAAAGAAGCACAAGTTCAAGACTTTCCAGTCAGGCAGAACTGGGTGAGAATCCTCTGGATCTAAGGACTATGTGACCTTGTTACCCAGCCTGTGTATGCCTGAGTTTCCCTTAGGTAAAGCAGAGATCATAGCCCTTCACAGGGCTAAGGGTGAGGACTAAATATACTGAGCTAGTACATGCAATGGGCCAGTCATTCTATCCAGGATCTAGATTGCTCATAAGAACAACCACAGCGACAAAAATGAAAGATCAGGCAGCAGACGATGAACAAAGAGGAGTCGGGAAACCTTTTTAAGACCAACATCTGGTCCCTGGAACATGATTTGCTAAATGGATATCTGGACCTGAAGAATGTTCCTTGAACATTGCAACTACCCTAAAGCACCCAAATGAGAAAATTTAGAGATTGGGGCTTTACATCTAGGTCTATTATCCATTTCAAGTTAACTTGGACATATGGTTTAAGGGATAGATCAAGGTTCATTTCTTTTGTATGTAGATAATAATTCCAATAATTCCAGCAACGTTTCTTAAAAAGACTGTCCTCTCTCCATTGAATTGCCTTTGCATCACTGTAGAAAATGAGCTCATGGGCTGGGGATGTGGCTCAAGCGGTAGCGCGCTCGCCTGGCATGCGTGCGGCCCGGGTTCGATCCTCAGCACCACATACAAACAAAGATGTTGTGTCCGCCGAGAACTAAAAAATAAATATTAAAAATTCTCTCTCTCTCTCTCCCTCCCTCCCTCTCTCACTCTATCTTTAAAAAAAAAAGAAAGAAAAGAAAATGAGCTCATATTCTGTGTCTTATTGATCTGTGTGTCTGTCCCTTCACCACTACCACTGTCTTGACCGCTACTGCTTTATAGCAAGTCCTGGAATCAGATAGTAGAAGTCTTCCAACTTGGCCTTTTCAACATTATTTTAGTTATTTCAGTCCCTTTTCTTTGCCATATAAGTATAGAATCACCTTATCAGTTTCTACCAAGAAATATAAATCCTGCTAGTATTTAATTTTAATTTTAGTACATTATAGTTATACAGAATTGTGGGGTTCCTTTTACCATATTCATAAATGCATCTAACAATTGACTCCATCCTGTAGGATGAAATTATATTGAATCTATAGATCAGTTGAGGGAGGACTAACATCTGAAAATATTGAATATTCTGATTCATATCCACAGTATTGTGCTGCATTTACTTAGGGCTTCTTTAGTTCATCAGTATTTTGTACATTTCAGCTTACAGATTCTATACTATTTTTGATACTTAAGATATTCATGGTTGTTGGTTCTATTTTAATGAATTTTTACATTTTCAATTGTTAATTATTCATGGTTACTGTATAGAAATGCAATCAGTTTCCATATATTGACCTTGAATCCTGAGAACTTACTAGTATTAGTTCTAATAATTTTTTGAAAATTCTTTGGAATTTTCCCCCATAGATAATTAGTTGACTGAAAATAGAAACCATTGTATTTCTTCCTCACCAAACTGAATGCAATTTATGTTGTTGTTTCTTTTAACCTTTAGTTACTGACCTGGTGTTTTCTCTGTTTTGTGTATTGCTGGGATTCAGTTGGCTAAAATTTTGTTAATAATTGTTGGGTCTAGTGGGCTGGGCTGTGTAGCTCAGTGGTAGAGCACTTACCTCAAATGTGTGAAGCACTGGGTTCGATTCCAGCACCACAAATAAATAATAAATAAAATAAAGACCCATCAGCAACTAATATACACATATAAATTGTTGGGTCTATGCTCCTCAGAGATCTGGATCTATGATTTTCTTTGCTTCTTATATATTTGTCTGACTTTGCAATCAGGGTAATAATGTTCTACATATGAAGCGTGCTGGAACATGTTCTCTCTTCTTCAACTTCCTAGAAGGGTTTTTGTAAAATTGGTATCATTTTTTCCTTAAATGTGAGATATAATTCACCAATGAACCATTAGGATAGAATATTTTTTTGCAAAGGATTTTAATTTCAAATTCTTAAGCATAAGGATATTCATGTTATCTAGTTTCTTCTTCAGTGAGCTTTAGTAGTTTTTCACTTTCAGTAAATTTGCCTATTTTGTCTATATTGTCACATTTATTGGCATCAAGTCAATCTTATTATGTTAGTTAGCTTTTCGTTACTGTGACCAAAATACCCGGCAAGAACAACTTAGAGGAGGAAAGTTTATTTGGGGCTCGCAGTTTCACAGGTTCAGTCCGTGGTTGGCTGATTCCATGGCTCTGGGTCCAACAAGAAGCAGAGCATCATGGTGGAAAGGGATGTACTACTGTAGCAGAGGAAAGCTACGGTAGTCAGGAAGTAGAAAGACAGAAAACAAATTCTAGGGACAAAATATAAACCCCAAAGGCACACCCCCAGTGCCCTACTTCCTGCAGCCCTACCCACCTGCCTGCAGTTACCACACCGTAGTATTGTGTTAATCTATCTAATTATTAATCTATCAAATGGTTTCACATGCTGCTTGGGCTGCATCTCTCATATTGGAATCCTTTCACCTCTAAGCATCCCTGCACCGACTCACGACCATAGCAATAATAGAGATTAGTTATCCCTTTCATGCTCTTAGGCTGGTGGTGAGGTTCCTTCCCTTATTCCTGCAATTGGTCCTTCTCCGCTTCTCCCCCTCCCCCCTCACCTTTCTGTAGATCCAGATTTATATCTGATTTCATTCTGTTTCTTCCAGATCCATTTCCTTGATCTTTTAGCTTTTGTGTTTGGGAAAATCTTTATCTTAACTTGGTTTTTGAAAGATGTCGTTGTTGGAACATAGAATTCTAAATCGCCACTTCTGTTGGTTTTGGTACCCTGAAGATGCTGTCCCCTCCTCTAGCTTGTGTTGGAGGTCCCTTGTTAGACATGTCATTGTACCTGTGTCCTCACAACAGTGTCAAAAACCTTTTCCCTTTGGCTGTTGTTAAGATTTTCTCTTTTTCACTGATTTTAAGGAATTTTTGTGGTGTGCAGTTTTCTTTTTGATGCCTTTGCTAAAGGTTCTCTGAGCTCTTGGGACTGTGAGTTCACACATTGCATCAAATTTGGAAATTTTTGGCCATAAATTTTTCAAACTGTTTTCCTTTTCCCTCTTCAGAGACTCCAAGTTCACCTATATTAAGGTGCTTGACGTTGTCCCACGACTCTCTCACACTCTACTCCTTGTTTCTCAGTTTTTCTGTTTCATTTCTTTTCCATTGAAGTTCACTGAATCTTTTTCCTCGATGCTTAAACTGGTATTAATTCTACATAATATGTTTTTTAAAAAATAAATTTTTAGTTGTAGACAGACACGATACCTTTATTTATTTGTTTATTTTTATGTGGTGCTGAACATCAGACCCAGTGCCTCACATGTGCTAGGCAAGTACACTACCACTGAGCCACAACCCTAGCCCTACATAGTATGTTTTTTATCTGTTATAATATTTTCACTAAAAATTTCAAGTTATGTTTTATTTATATCTCTCCCTTCTATAACATGCTTCTCCTCTCTTCTGGAATACAGAGAATACAGTTATGACTATTTTTGAACCTCTGCTGATCATGCGTGTAATTTCTGGGTGGCTTTAGTTTTTCTCTTCATTATTCATGCCTAGGACATTTTTTTAATTTAATGCAGACACTGCAAGTTTTACTTTGGTTTGGTGTTTGATATACTTGCATTTTATTAAAATACTCCTTCCCTAACACAATATAACACACATGCACACACACACACACACACACACATTCTTAAGCTTTGTTCTAGAACAAACAAAACTACAGTAATCAGAGGCTGGAGATGCAGCTCCAGCGTAGAGCTTTTGCCTAGCATGCATAAAACCCTGGGTTTGATTCTTTCACTGGAAAAAAAAAAAAAAGAGGAAGTAAAGAAGAAAGCAGCATAAAGGTACATTATAATCTAATTTCTGGGACACGGATTATTTGGAAAGTGTTTGAACCTGCTTTTAGGTTTTGTTGGATGAGACTAGAGCAGCCTTTAGTCTAGGGCTGACTATTCCACCAGAGAGGTGGCATCCTTCTGTGTCTGCTTCCCAGTGCCCCATGTCGTCCAAGGTTTTCTGCTCCGAGTGAGGGAACACCTAATACCCCTGACCTGTGTGAGCGGGGTCTTAGCCCTTTATTCTCCCTGAAACTCCCCCTTCCTCTAGTCATTGGGATTGAACCCAGGGAGCTCTACCACTGAGCTACATCCCCAGCCCTTCCCATTTGGTTTTTGAGATAGGGTCTCACAAAGTCTCCTTGACCTTGCGATTCTCCTGCCTCAGCCTCCCAGGTCACTGCTGAAATAATAAGCAATGAGCCACTGCCTCCAACCGCCCCACACACTCGGGCGGTTCCTTCCTGATTCAGGTTGTTTCCTGTCTGCCACATCAGTTCTCAGTGGTATGGAGAGAGGAGCACCTTGCCAGGCTCCAGAGCTTGCTCACCCCCTCTCTGGACAGCTCACTCACCTCTGGTTCTGCCCCGTGGGATCCAGCAAAATTCACCAAATTCCCCAAACTCCATCTCCCAACTGAGGGTACCACTGGGCTCCATCTAGGCTCCATCTGTTGAGGCCAAATCCAAGCTGATTGGTCCATTCAGGATTAGGTCATTTTGGGTAAATGTTGAAAGCATCCAGTAGAGGGAGCTAGGAGGGTTCTGGTATTCTTCCTTTATCTCAGGATGTAAACCAGTATTATTTGGTTTTCCTTACTAGACTGGCAAGGCCATGGAGACAGGGACCAGCTCTGTGTGCCCCACTTATATACCCAAGACCTTACATCAGTCCCACCACCTCCCAGTACCACCACACTGGGGCCCAAACCTGCAGCATGTGAACCTTTAAAGAACACACTACACCATGTCCCAACATTGCACCCTGAAGCTCACGTATTGAAATCTAATCTCCAATGTGATGATATTGCATCTGCGAGGAGATTATGACATGAGAGCAGAGCCTTGTGACTGGAATTAGTGTCCTTATAGAAGAAGTCCCAAAGAGCTCCCTGCCCCTTGCACCCATGTGAGGACACAGCAAAAGGCACCCTCTATGAACCAGAAAATGGTCTCCACCAAACACTGAAGTTCTCAGCGCCTGGATCTTTCCACCTGTACTTCCCAGCCTCGGGGACGAACACATTTCTGTTGTTTCTAAGCCACCCAGTCTGAGGTACCTTGTCATGGCAGCCTGAACCGACCAAGATAACGGCTTTTTCATTTTCTGTGAATGCTGATTCTATGACAGGAGGAGGGTGGATAGCAGAACACGCTGTGGCTCAGGGAAGCTTGGGGCAAAGATCTTTTATGATGGGAGTAAAAAGTCGGGGAGCAGGAAGGTAGGCACTTCCAGGAGAGGCTGGCAAATGAGTCTCTTATTACCGCTTCCAGCTGGGTGACTTTAGACAGGTCATTTAACCACTCTGTGCCTGTTGCTTATCTAGAAAGTGGACTTGAAATATAATTTCAGGGCATTTCTGTGAGCCGTGCACACACACATACGTTATTATTATCTATAACTCTGTCATTAGCTGTTTTGTGGAAGACACTTTTTCTTGCGTGGAATAATATTTGATCCTGCCTCCTTCACATAAACATATTTTGTGGTCATGGCATGACTTCAGCATGGCGCTTGCAGATCCAGATACCTTATTTAAACAGGAAGAACCTAAACTGTCACTGAACCCATGTCAACTCACAGTGTGGACCAATACCAAGTATATGAAGAAAATAGAATTTTATTTTTATCCTCATTGCAGTAGTACCTTGAGTTTCTGTTGCTTATTTTAACTTCTCTGATTTTGGGCATCACAGTGTCTGACTGTCTTGCTAAATGCCCCTCTGTCTCAGCATGAAATTTAATGCTTAGCACATAGTAGGAATTCCCTGAACATTTAGTGAATACCTATGAGACCTTCTAATAAATGTTGGTAAATGCTCCGTTCCAGGTCTAGTTCAATTGAGAAGTGCAAAATGCATCCTTCTTTGGAATCAGCGTGTGGGTGAACTCGAAATATCTTTGCTTATCGTACTAAGCACTTTATTAACTAGCCCCAGCCATCCATTTTACCCTCTCAGCCACCCACCACTCCCACCGGGCAGCTTCCAAGTTCCATCCCCAACAAACTCATATCATTCCCAGTGCAGCCCACGGCCTTTTGCAACTCTGAAACTGTCCTTGCTTCTCTCTTCCTGAAACGCCCCTCCCTTCAAAGCATAACCAACTCCTACTGCACCTTCAAAACCCCATCCTAAATGACTTCTCCTTGGGGATGCCTCTCAGATTCTCCAAGGAGCACAAATAGCTCCCTTTCCTGGGCCACCTCAGTTCCCTGCCCAGCACACTGATTCAAGGGCCTGGCTTAGGGTTCTGTGAGGCTACACTAAATTTCCAGCTGCGCAACTAAAAATGGTAAGACCCTGGGCAAGCCATGTGATCTCTATTCCAGTCTCCTCATCTGCTAACCAGCAGCACTAGCAGGCACCCCTACAGGTTGCAGGGGGATTGACTTAACTAGATCATTGCAAAGTGTTAGCAAAGTCTCAAGAAGAAATGACAGAAGGCGGTGGCTTCTGTTCGAGCACCTGACTGCACTGACAGTCACCCACATTCCTGTCTGCCTCCCCCATGAGGTCCTAGATGACACCAAAAGGGTCTGCAAATATTTCTTGTCTCTGGAACTAGCACACTTGCTAGCACATAGTAGGTGCTTTGTGCATCATTGCAGAATGCTCCTGAGAAGTCTTGAAAGGATGACTCTGAGCTGTTTGACTTCCTAGAGTGCCCAGGAGGAGCAGAGTCACCCTGTAGCGGCAGGGGCCGTTGTGCTGATGGCATAGAAAGAGACGGGAGCTGCTCCTGCCAGGTAAGTAGAATATCTTCTCCCTCTCCCTGGCACCCGGGAGCCTCCTTAAACACGGGCACACGTGGTGGTGTATCTGAGGGGCAGCAGTGTTCATAAAAGACTATGCCATCGGCAACAAAGTCACCTCTTAGAGGCTGGGGACCCTCTGGTGAGTTAATTAACTGCTCAGCCTTAACCGTATACATCTGTAAAATGGGTCTGAAATAAGATCTATGCAATATCAAAGAAGTCAAGTGTGATCACACGTGCAATGCTCTTTGGTGACAGTCTCCAGGGCTATAGGAGGGTTGTTACTATTAATAATCCCAGCTGTTCACCAACTGCCCTTTACCGCTTCCTCAGCATCCTTCGCCACCCCCTGCATCTGCTGATGGAAGAGTTTCTTTATCTCATGAAAGTGACTCTTTGCCAGTTTCAAGTCCTAGAGGTTTTTAAACACAAAGAAATGTTTCTGAAAGGATGGAGCTCAATGCCTTCAGAAATGCAAAACCAAGAGCCTTCTCTCCGCACCCTGAAGCTGTTTGTGGCTGTTCGCTTGCTGCCTATTTATATCTTTGGGACTGACAGAGCAGCTTTATTCTGCAGATCTCCATACCCTTAGCAAAAAGACAACCCAGGTCCTCATGCCAGCATCATCACAAAATAAGAAAGGTGCTGGAGAGGAGCTTGGGACCCGGGAGGAGATATCTGAGAAAAAAACACTAAACCAGTCCACAGTGAGAAGCCCCTGGGTTCCCTGGGTACCGAAGGTCACCTTGGGTCTGATATCATCCTGGTGGTTCTGCAGGAGGGGTTTGGTGGAACAGCCTGTGAAACCTGCGCTGATGACACTTTATTTGGACCCACCTGTTCGGAAGGTAGGTCGGTTTTTGTGTAATCAATGCACTTCCAAGGGTCCAGAGAGCCTGTTTAATAAGGGAAAACTCAGAACATGTAGCCAGGATGTAGTTGCATGTAGCCAGGTCTACAAAGGGAAAGCCAAAGTTGACAGTGAATGTAATAAATGGGGAGGGGGGAGAGAGAGAGAGAGAGAGAGAGCGAGAGAGCACACTTCAAGTGGCCCCTCACCAGGATGCCTTCTGGCCTGCTTGGGAGGCATGTGGATTCTGTTCCCTGGCCTCCTGTTCTTTGCTGTAGGGCTTTTCTCTGAGGTCTTTCTGAATCCTGGTCTCAATATAGATCCAGGGACTCTTAAATCTACCATAGGTCCCCCCACATTCTAATATGCCCCTTCCTTTTGGGAATTCACAATTTTAACTGCCTGCAGCGATCAGAGATTATTGATTCTGCAGTCAGCACACAAACCTGAGACCTGCTTATCCAACCTCTCATTTTTATTATCCTCAGAAGTGGCCCTTGAGGCAAGGGTTTGAGTACAAGTTATTTATTTGGCAGGTGATCCCAAGAAGCACTTCCCTGAGAGAGTGACATGGGGTAATAAAAGCTACACCATCTTGGAGTTATTTCTCTTATCCACAATGGGGTGGGAGCAATGCCTATCCAAAGATGCCCACACCACATCCTAATCTCTGATGCCTAATCTCTGCTACCTTGCATGGCAAAGGGGAATGAAGGTAGCAGATAGAATTAAGGTTGCTGATCAGCTGATCTTCAGAAGGTTGTCCTGAATTATCTGGGTGGGCCCAACGTAATCCCAAGGTCCTTCAATGTGTAGGAAGGGGACAGGGGACTCAGTGTCAGAGCAATGCAAAGTGAGAAAGACTCAGCCAGCCATCACTGGCTATGGAGATGGAAGTGGGCCAGGAGCCATGGAACACAGGCAGCCTCTAGAAGTTGGTTAAGGCAAGGAAACACATTCTTTCCTAGAGCCTCCAATAAGGACCAACCTTGCCAACATCTTGATTTTCGTGCATTGATTTTGGATTTGGATTTCAGAAATGTAAAACAATAGATCTGTGGTGTTTTCAGAGAGTAAATGTCTTTGTTCATTTTCTATTGCTATAACAAAATACTTGAGGCTGAATAGTGTGTAAAGAAAAGACATTTATGCAGCTCACAATTTTGGAGATGAAAAGTCCAAACAGCATAGTGCTAGCTCTGGCAAGGACCCCCCTGACTGCCTTACACCATGGTAGATGTGTGCGAGAGAGAGAAAGATCACATGCCAAGATAGGAAGCCAGAGGGAGGAGAGAGGCCAGTCTTGCTCTTTTACAACAACCCCTCTCTCAGGCCCCAACTGGAGTCCCAAGGGAACTACATCAGTCTCTTCCAAGGACACACCCCAGTAACCTAATTACCTCCCAGTAAGCCCCATCTCTTAATGGTCCCACCACCTCTTACCATCATCACACTGAGGACCAAGCCTCCAAAATATAAACCCTTGAGGGATAAATGCAAACCATCGCACTAAGTTTGTGGTGATTTGTTACAGCCGCAATAAGAAACTGATACACACAATCATCAGGGGAGAGCTGTCAATTCCTTGGCTCTTTCAGCATCAGTGAGTGCTCAGTCTGAACAGCCATCTTAAGCCTCACACCAGACTCCCAGGCAAAGAGCTGTAGGTGCTGGAAGTTGACTGAGAAGCATGGAATCAGCAAGACCCAGGGAATGTAGGTGTGGTAGGGACAATGTCTTCCAGAGCCATTGCTCCCAAAAGGAGCATACTGGGTGCCCTTTATATAATACCACTTTGGTTCTAGTTCTATGGTAAAAAATTAGGTTTGGTAGACCACTTTGATTTAAATGTTTGGAAGAAAATCTACACATACATTCACACACACACACACACAAACACACACCCAACCCCATAAGTTCGCCCACTCTGTAGTGGAGGCATTGCTTCATTCCAATCCATACCTTGAAGGTAAGACACCCTTGTGTCTTCATCTCCTGTACCTTCCACAGAGCTGCCCACAGGGTAGACTCTCACAGCTTTAGTTGGTTGGATGAATGAATGAGTGAGTAAGTGAATGAATGAATATCTAATTCACTGCAGCAATGGCATGATTTCAGGAGGTAGCACGTGGAGGGCTAGAGCCTCGGCCTTACAGACAGACTGGGCCTCAGCTCCAGGGCTACTAATTGTAGAAACCTAGATATGTTCATGACACTCTCTCATGCTGTTTGTGTATTTTTATCTAAAAAATAGAAATAATATTGCCTCCTTCAGGGAGTACATAATGAGATTATCAGTGCACAATAAATATTAGTTATTATTATTATTATTACTGCCTAGTTTCCTAATCTAATTTCTTCACCAACAACTCCACATAAGATTATTTCATATGGGTATTAGAAAAAGCACAGATATTTGTATTCTGTATGTTTTTAGTATTAACATTACATTAAGGGTCAGTAACTAAAATATAACCAACCGTTTATTGAGAAACAAAATGTTTCCTTTCACATTGGCCCTTCCTTACCATACTACTAGAATTTGAATTATATATGCCAAATAAACACTAGATAAATACTATACCATAATATACTATACATAATATACACAATTAGTAGCCCCGGAGCTGAGACCCAGTCTGTCTGTAACCCTCCATGTGTTACCTCCTATACCAAATAAATCATAAATGGGAAGGAAGGAAGAAAGAAAATATGCAAAAAAACTGAATAACTGGGAATGAAAAATTAGGAAGATGAACCATGTACCTCCAAGAAACTAGTGTGTGATAGGCACAGATGTACATGGAAATTCCTCCATATAAAGGAAGTAGCCTCCCTTCACACTTATTTGTGCAATGGAGAAAGCACAAGTGAAAAGAATAAAAATGGTTTGGAAACCTAAAATATTAAGGAAGAAGATTGGAAACTTAACCAGGATGCAGGAAAAAAAAAAAAAACTCCATATTCTAAAATCCAGTAGAACTTTCTGTGATGATGGAAATGTTCTATTTTTGCACTATTTGATACCGTCGTTAACCACCTGAAATGTGGCTAATAACTGAGGAACTGAATTTTAAATTTCAGTTCACATGACTTAACTTAAATTTAAGTACCATGCATGGCCAGTGGCCGCCATATTGAACAGAGCAGCTCCAGAAGATGGTGGTTAAGAGAAGAGGCTTTGAAGTCAGACTGGCCTGAGTGTGAAATCACCCCCAACTGCTTTGTGTCCCAGGGCAAACTATTTAACCTCCTTCAGCCTTCCTCCTCTGTAAAACAAGAGTAGTATTTATATCATGGAGTTGCCAGCAAAGCAAAGCTCCATGCAGCATGTCACAGACACGAGCAATGGAAACAAGTATTAAGTGAGGACAAAACCAATCCAACACTGAGCAAGCCACCAAGGAATGAATGGATGATAGATGAATGAATGGATGATAGATGGATGAATGACTCGAAGGCTGCTCCAGTGGGACGGGGAGCACTTGCAAGCCCTTTCAGCCAGGTGTCCACTGGGTGCCACTGTCGTTCCATCCAGCGTGGTGTTGGTCCTGGGGAAGTGGAAGCAGGCCAGCTGTTGGGTACAGTCTATTTTTAACGCTGACTTTCCCCTGCTGCCAGAGCACTCTCCTTCCAGGCCACTTATTGGTTAGGGATGATTCAGAGCTGCTCCAGCCAAGGGCTTTCACTCAGCTGCCAGTGCCCTCGGCACTCAGTGCTCCCAGGGAGGGCAGAAGGCAAAGCCCTTGACATGACTCCCGAGTCAACACCACATTGTTAATGAGTGGCTAGCATTTACTGAGCACCTACTGTGTACCAGGCAGTATGGATTGAGGTCTCACATACACACTCCCTTTGGAGCCTCAGTACACCTCGAATTAGTGTCCTCATGCTGCAGATGAAGGAGCAGAGGTCCTCTGAGGCCATGCTGCATTATGGGGGCAGAGGCAGGATTCAAGCCAGGTGTCTGGCTGATTTAACCCCTTACAGCTGGATTTTGTCCTCACTGAGCACTGCACCCATCTGCCCCTGGTGAGCATTAGACCCCAGGTAGGTGATGGGGATCATAGAGATAAGATTAGGTCCCTATCCCCAAGGAGCTGAAAATGAGAGCAACAATTATACACTGGGAACACAGGAGATGGAGCAGCTCATCCCACCATGGGAGATGTCTGCACCCTCCCTCTGGCCAGAGTGGCCTTAGCTTTGACCACCTTAAGGTCATACCACCTGAGTTTCACGTGTCTCTAGAGATTTGCTGAGGCCCATTCACAGAGCACCAAGGGCTTTCAGCAATCATCTGGGAATCCCTGGGCTACTTACTTCTCCTTCCCAAGGACACTCTCTTGGCACTGGCTGGTGGCTCTGCACTGTGGCGTCAGTGGTTTTGGAAGGCTGCCTGTGCCAGGTCAGTTGATCTAGTGCAGAGGCGGCAGTGGGAGATAGGAGGAGGGGGAGGCTCGCGCCAGGATCCAGGGCCCAGGGCACACAGCCAGGAGGGCAAGTGAACCAGGGAAGACAACACGTGGGGCTAGGACCTGAGTCACCATTGCACCCACCTCCTGTGCTCCACCCTCCTCCACTGGCTAGTGGCAGCCTTGGCACAAAGATCATCCCTGTATCCCCCAGGGTCTGGATCCCCAGAGGCATATTTATATACTTAGTGCCTAGTACAATGCCACCAGGTGGGAGCTGGGTCAATTTTTTTTTATTGAATTGAATGCAATTGCATCAAGTCCCTCCTAGTCCACCCCTGTCCCCACTCCAGTCATCTCCAGAGCCAACATGACTTCTCTCCAGGGCTTATCTATTCTAAAAACTACAGCCCCGGACAACATCGAAGTGCTTTGCTAAAACAGAAACCGTGGCACACGGATTTTGAAGGGAGGCTGACAATTGCAAAACAATTTAATTCTCCAGTTCTTTGAATAAGACCTTAATCTGGCTCTCTCCCATTTTTTCTAATCTGTATATACAAGGGTATTAATGACACCTACCTCACACAGTGCTGTGAGCATTATATTAGATAATGCATGCAAAGCACTTGGCAAAAGGCCTGCTAGATAGTAAGTGCTCAATAAAAGGAAGGATAGACCCAGGCCTAAGGTGAGGTGCGAGGGGGACATACCTCAAATGCAGAATTCAAGAAGGAACCAAAAAACCCCATCAGTCATCAAGACAGATAACCACATTACTTTCCCCGGGTTACTGAAACAAAAGCTCCTCACACTGGGTGGCTTATGGTCTCCCTTCTCCAAGCTAGAAGTTCAAAATCAAGGTGCTGGCAGGCCATGCTCCTTTTAGAGCTTCTAGAAGGTTCCTCCCCACCTCTTCCAGCTTCTGGTAGCCCCGGGTGTTCCTGGACTGTGGCAACCTCACTCCCCCTCGGCTTCCATCTTCCCAAGGCCTCCTCCTCTGGTGGGTCTTCATCTTCTCTTCTCAGAAGGACACAGGTCACATTGGATGAAGCGCCCACCTCTTCCAGTGTGACTCATCTCAACTAATTACAGATGCAGAATTCTATTTCCAAATAGGGTCATTCTGAGGTCCTGAGGTTTAGGACTCCACCATATTGTTTGGGGAGACAAAATCAGCCGAGAGCAGTGATCACATAAAATTCCTGAACAAAACATCAAACTGTTCAAGGCAAGATTCGACTCTCCACTTGTGCCACCCTGCCTCACCCTCCCCATCCTAATCCCGGCCCTGCCAGATGTGCCCTTCTTTAAACTGTAGTCATATAGTTGATCCCGCCAGTTACCCGGTGACGAGTTCTGCTCCCTCACATGTTGAAGTATAATATCAGAGAAGCAGGTGGAGGCAAGCATATAAAGCAGGGTTTATTTAAAAAGGGGTAACATGGACTTCTGCCTCTCCCGGGAGGGAGAAGGGGGCCATGGCTGGTATCCTGGTATCCCAAGAAGCGAGGTGTTTAGCCTTTGGATGTCTTAGGCTTTCTTTGTTCTCCTGCCCTCTTCCCCCTGATCCTTATCCTTCCTGCATTTGTGACAGGCCCAGGAAATGCTCGGTGGGGTGGACAAAGGGTGGGAAACAGGTGGGCTGAAGGGAAGGGCAGGATGGAGCAGCCCAGGACACATTAACAACTTTTACAACTCAATGTAGGGAGGGACAATTCCTGAGACAGGTTACCTTAACCAAAGGTTGGAGAGGGGCAGGTTATCTCCATAGGGTGGAGGAAGGGCTCTGAAGGCTTTCAGTCCCCCAGGGGGCAGTCTCCAACTTCCCAGCCTCACTCAAATTGGCCTCCTTGATCTGACCTGACTCGATTTGCCTGTCTATACCGACTGCCTGTCTGATTCTGGCTTCATAGTTATGGCATTGTCCTAAGAAACTGTAAAAGATACTGTGAGGCTGTGATGTTCCCCTGCTGACCAGAAGCATTTCACAAATGTCACCACCAGACAAAGACTCACAACAGAAATCCTAGGCTTCATTACCTGCATGCAGTACAGTGAAAAATGGAAGGAAAGATGAAGCCGAGGTTCAAACTAGTGTCTCAGGAACTTCAAACCCATGGTTCCCTCCACCTGCCTAAAAACACGACCTTCGCAGAGTCTGTATATCCGATCACGAGACTCGCCCCTTTTCTGCCTGCAGTGTGCAACTGTGTGCATGGCGTGTGCAACAGGGGACTGGAGGGCGACGGGACCTGCGAGTGCTACTCTGCCTACACTGGCCCCAGCTGTGACCAACGTAAGCACTGTCAGCTTCCTTAAGGCTGCGCCAGACCAAAGGGGCACCGGTGAGGTGTACACGGTCCAAGTTTGCATCCATTACTGGGGTTCTCCGGGGGGTGGCACAGCACCACGTCTCACTGGAGGAAACCAAACTTGAAAAAGGGAAGCGCCCAGGGAAGAGAAGAGAAGAAGAAAGGAGCCGAGGGTGGGAAGGGGAGGGGAAGAGCACTGACCAGTGGTCCAGGAGGTGGAGCTACAGGAGAGGGTGGAGGAGAGAACAGAGAGGGAGGCCTTCTCCGGGCAGGGAATCCAGCAGAGGCCATTGCTACAAGCTACTCAGCTAGTAAAGGAGATGAGGCAGAGAGTCTCAAGGGCAAAATACATTCGCCACCAAAGGGGGAGGAGACAGAGGCTCCCCAAGGCCAAGTGACCCGTCAAAGGTCACGGAAGGCTATTACACTGGGTCCCCTTAGGAGAGAGAAGCCACAGGGCCATTGAAACAAGGGAAGCTGACTATGAAAATTAGTAAATTCTGGTAGAAGAGTAGCTGTAGAGAAAAAGATCTCTAGGGGTGCTGGGGCATAACAAAGAACGGAGAAACTTGGAGAGAGGTGGCCATCAGCAAGCCTGGAGTCACACCTTGTTGAAGAGGGTATGGTGGCAGAAAAGTTGGCTGTTTGGCCCAGGCCAGCATTCCACCAGTCACCTAGCAGCTAGCAGGCACAGCAGGGCACTGGTGAGCTGAGGCTGGTGGGCTAGGGTGCAGAGGAAGTGGGGGGTGTGGCCTGGAAGAGCAGGGTCTCTGTGGGAGGGCCAGGGGAGGTGGTCGCTGGGTCCAGGCCAAGAATGCGAGGTCACCAAGAAACGGTGCAGGCTGGGTGCACAGCTAGGGCAGAGCATCCTTGAACAGAGGATGCAGCTGCAGCAGTCGCAGCACAGCTCTGCGCCCCGCATCAAGAAGAGGACCAACCGCCTCCGGCTATGTCCCGCCAGCGCCCTCTACTGGCAAAGCTTAACATCTATAAAGGAGAAGCCCACAGGATGGCAGAGCAGGTTCTGAAGGGTAAATGTGGAGCTGAGAGGTTAAGCACTCAGGCTGACCACTTACCTTATCCACTGGATTTTATAATATAAATTTATATTTATATTTAAAATTTATATTTATGATATAAAATTCCTCCTATAAAGTGGAAGCCTCAGACAAGGTTGGAATTCAGCAACTGCAAACTAATTAAGCCGCGGTAACAAGGTGAGTAAAAGCCAGCCTATGCAATCTCAGGGGGAAGGTGCCTTGCTCTGGCCTGGCGGCCTCCCTGCCCACTGCTCCTGTCACTGTCCAGTGAGATGAGCAGAGATCTTCTCAGTAAGACAGAGACCCAGCCAGAAGGCAGCCTAACAGAGAACACTCTCTAATTTGCCTCCCAGTGCAAAATTATTTCTGTCAGGTCAAAAGATAAACAAGAGACTGAGACAAAAATATTTGCAATTCACATGACAGCTGAAGTTTTATAATAATATGAATTCTATGAGCCAATTTTGAAAATAGGTCTAAGAGCAGTTAACACTCAGAATATAAAATGAAAACCAGCAATAAACATTTAAAGGATCATTAACCCCCAAGAAATCCCACGATACAAATTAAAGCCATATTGAAATAGAGAGGACGTTCTGGAGGTTCTGTCTGGGTTTGGTTTCAATTGTTTCCCAATGTAGGTTAATCTATTCTATGCCTATGAGAAAAGTGACATTGGCAGTGTGGATTCCTACAACCTATGGGGTTGCGTTCTAGGCATGCTTGTAGGATGGTAGGCTAGCTTGCATTCTAAGGCATGCTTATAGGATGCTGCTGTGGATTTACCCTGGAGGAAAAGGAGGGCTGTGTACATATGCATACAGGGGAAGAATATATGTTCAGAGAAATTCATGGCAGTATTGTTTGTAAAAAAAATAAACAAACTGGGGATAACTTGAATATTGAAATCAGTTGAATAAATTCTGATACATCCATTACTAGTTAGGATAATGCCAGTTGCTATAAGAAATAAACACAAAAGTTCAGTGGCTTAACACTGTGGCTCCAAGATTACACACCAAGGTGCCCCTATATATCAAATGTAGTGTCCTGGTCACCATTGAAGATTTTAAATTGTTGAGGGGAATACAGTTATATGTCTGCTGGATGCCACAGGATCTTCTAGCTTGAGTCAATTAGTGATTCCAACTTTTGGTCACACTCCATTTCTTTCTATGACATTATGTGCCTGTTCGATGGATACTATGATTTTTTTAAAAGTGCCAGGTAAACATCAAAGATGAGAATGAGAATGTTGGTTAAGTCTGATGCCAAGGTTTGAGAAATTGTGCAAGAGGCCCAACAGATTCATTTTCAGTTGTTTAGGAATGAAATGGAGATAGTTTTTTTCTATTTATCATATTACTTTTCACAATGGCTACTAAGTTCTCAGGACATAAAGAGTTACTGAGTTCTTTGGTTCTGGGCTTCATCAACAGAGCTGGATTTTATAATATAAATTTATATTTATATTTAAAATTTATATTTATAATATAAAATTCCTCCTATAAAGGTCACCAAGAAACGGTGCAGGCTGGGTGCACAGCTAGGGCAGAGCATCCTTGAACAGAGGATGCAGTAGAGGCATCACCCACAATTATTGAGGCACTAAAGACACCATGAGTGGAAACACTGGGGAACCTCTGGCTGAATACAACAGAGACAAAGTTGTCAACCTGTGACTAATGTGGGTGACCTCGCTGGTGCCAGCTTGCCACCACATAGTGATTGGGGCTCAGATCTTTCCATCTTGGGATTCTTCCATTCTCTGACTCCTCTGAGAGCTTTGCCTCCAGCCAGAGAAAGGAAAGAAGAGAGTGAAGTGCAGAAAAATATCTAAAACTTCCACTCATTATCCCATCCATGCAAACGAGTCACATGAGCCCATCTGGATGCAAAGGAGGGAGGAAAGTGTCATCCCACGGGGGAAGCCACTTCTGGGTACTATTTCTCAGGATATGCTCTGAGCCTGTGGTTCAACAGGCTGCTAATGGGAGACAGGTCTCCAGAGTCCCACATCTGGGCGCATCTTGAGAGCAACACGCTGGCTACCCTTCATTCCAATCATCTTTTCCAAAATATTAGTATATTGAAATCCAATGTTTTAGCCTGCTCAGTGATAATGAAGATGGACTTCACCAATATTTCTCCTTTTGCTAATCAGCAAGATATGGAGACTTAGCAATAGAGGGTGCCAGAGGAACAGTGGAGGAGCGGTTTTCTTTTCTTGCTTCTGGTTTAGCTCATTGTCCTGAAGAACAACTTTTCTCCTTCACTCGGTCCCATACAGATTCTCCAGTGCCAGGTCACTGCAGAGATCAGCTTTCTCCAGCACTTGGACACTGAGCATCGTCCATTGCTTGATTCAGGCAATGATGGCACAGCCAGGAGCCCCAGACAGCACAGGCCAGGGCCCAGCTCAGGGTGTCCTGCACCCACTCTCCTCAGCCTCATGCACACCCAGGGGTCTGCAGAGCTGGCCACCTAGAAAGCCAGTCACACACCTTCATGGTCCAGAGCTGCCCAAGCCACACATCGGTGTACAGTACACTTCAGGGAAGGTGGCTTCATAGTTCCTAGTTTCAGTAGCACCAATGGCCAGTAGTTTTCCTGGGAACTTAATGAATTATGAAGCTTGGTTTTTCTAAGAGGACAGTATTCCTGGTGCCCAAAAAGGCAGATTTCCAATAAGTCTCATAATTAAAGAACTTCAGAAACTTCTTCTGGCAGTGACCAAGGCCATGCCCTTTCCAGTGACATCTGGATCTCAGCCCTAGAAGGAGGGAAGTTCCCCCTCAGGTACTCATCTTAGTCCTAGGAAAGTAGTTTCTCTTTATATATCTGCCATTCCTTTATTCCTTAGAATTCTTTTTTAACTCTTACTGTCTAATTTTTCATGACTCCAACTCTTCATTCATAAATTGTTATAGTAAAACTTCTCCATTCAAATCATTATGTGTCTAAGCCCTAAATAATACATGGCCATTATTTTAAAAAATAATAATAATAATAATAACAACAACAACTCAGAACCTCTCCTGTAAACAAAATTCATTCCATGTTTGATGTCAATCCTCAACAGCCATCTATGTTACACTTGTTTTATGAAATATTATACAGTTATTAGAGATTAAGGTAGATCCTTAAAGACTTCCACAATGTGTTGTTGAGTTAAAAATAAGGTTGCTAAGTATTTTAACAGGATTACATAAAATCATGTAAATAAGTTTATTTTAAAATGTGCTTATATTGGCCATTCATATTGGTGCCTTTGGGAGTGGGACTGGAGAGAAAGAATTTTTGGAAAAAAAAAAAATTAGTTCCCAGCAGCTCAGGAGGCTGAGGTAGGAGAATCACAAGTTCAAATTCAGTTTTAGCAACTTAGCAAGGCCTTTAAGCCACTTAGTGAAACCCTGTCTGAAAATAAAAAATTAAACAAGAGTTGGGGATATGGCTTAGTGGTAAGGCACCTCTGGGTTCAATCCCCAGTAACAGGAAAGAAAATTAGTTTTTACTTTGTGTTTTCTGTATTTTAAAAATTATTGCAATGAGTCTGCATTACTTTAATAGAAGGAAGCACTGAAGATTGGGATTTTCTGAACTGGTTCTTCTACTCATGCAAGTGCCTCAACAATCTTTCTGTCCAGCCATCCCTGAGTGTGCGGCTTTACTGTGCCCAGAAAATTCCAGATGTGCACCTTCCGACGAAGACGAAACCAAACTAGAATGCAAATGCCTTCCCAATTACAGAGGCGACGGCAAGAGCTGCCAGCGTGAGTAGACTCTCAATCCACTGGCTCTTTGGCTGCGATGTTTGGGTGACTTAACAGGAAAACAAAAACCTCACAGCCTCCTCCATATTAACACAGCCACCACTTCTACTTCTCCCGTGTAGCTCAGTGTCATTTATAAAGAGCACCAGGCAAAAAAGTCACACATGGTAGAAATTCCCTTTGATAAAACACAATTTCTCCTACTATCCAAGCCTATTTATAAATTTTCAGATTTTTTTAGATCAATACTAGTGTAAGATGTAGTGCTTCTTTTTCTAATTTTTCTTCACGTGCCTATTTTGCATACGGGAGGCTGATTGTATACCTGTTTAGAAGACGAGCTCCACAGCCAGGCTGCCTGGGTTCAAATCCTAGATCTGCCTTTCACTGACTACCTGACTGTTAACCTGCTTATGCCTCAGTATCTCTATCCACCCAAAGCGAGTGATAATGGTCCCTTCTTTAGGAGATTGGTGCAAAGATTAAATGAGTTACTATGTGGCAGATGCCTTGAACAGGACCCAGGGCTTACTATAAATTTTACAAGCATTAGTGTTATCTTTCCTGCTGTTTTATATTTAATTTCACACTTAATATGGCATTAACATTATATTAGTCCACCTCTGGAGTTGCAATTTCTGATGGTCATATGTAAATCTATCTGGTGGAGGAGGGGAGGGCAGAAGGATGAGATGAATGTTTCTCTCTTAAAACTGCTTGAATTTCCTGCATGGCTCTGACACCCTGTGACCCACAGCTCCCTCCCAGCTCAGTTTTCCTTCTGCACCCCAATGTGCTCACTGCCTCTCATTTTGTCATTCCCTCTCAAGCCATCAATCCGTGTTTACAAAACGTCTGCCATCCTCATGCTGATTGCACATACCTGGCACCAAATCAGCACAGCTGTACCTGCAAAGACGGCTACCGCGGGGATGGCCACGTGTGCTTACCGGTGGACCCCTGTCAAACTAATTTTGGAAACTGCCCTATCAAATCCACGGTGTGCAAATACGACGGGCCAGGACAGGTGAGCTGTAGGCACATGGAACTGATGTGTCTAGAAATGGGGCAACCCACCCAAGGTAGCCCTGTGCCATTGGTTTATTTGTCTTTCATGCTTCTGTTTCTCCCTTTGATGCTAAATTTGGGCTTCTTCTCCAGACAGTCCTCAGTGTGCTCAGGGGCTGATCCCGGCGGTTCCCCACCTAGTCTACCCTCCATACTCAGGCTTTCCCAGTTCCCAGTGCCCTGTGCTCTCATTCATCACAGTCCTAGATGGTGATTGACAAAATAAGCACATAATTCAAAGTTAGATTAACAAGCCCACCTTAATTAACCAAGACTTGTGGGCGTGTGATTGACTTTCACCTTCAATCATCCATCCTATGTCTTTTTAAGTTAAAGGGGGCTCTCAGAGCCAAAAATACTCTGTTGCAAAAGAGGTTAAAACTGATCAAATGTTGACGGCACTGGCAGCTGCAGGGAGCATTGGGACATCCTAGGGTGAGATGTTGCCTTATAAATCACATTGCAACCTTGACTGACAAAAATTGTCCTCATTAGGAGATCTTGGCAAAGCATTCCAGTTGAAAGAGTCCTATCCCTCATACCTCAAATACTTGATGGGTATCTCCTGTGTCCAGGGCTACAAATCCAGTCCTCAACACAGAAGGATATTGCTGCTCAGGAAAGAGGGAAGGTTCTGTGTCCAGCCCAAACACAGCCATGGTCCCCTGCAGTCCACCAGCACCCCATAAGAATGTACCTGGAATTCTCTACAGAGAATTTGCCATCTCTCTCCTCCAGGGAGAAAGAAGGTGTCATATAACAATTTCACTAATGATTTCTGAGGCAGGTTTGCAGAGAAATTCAAGGGGCTAAATCCTTATTCTCAAAATGAAAACCTTTATAGAAAAAGGCATGTTATGTAATGAATGACAGGACCTTGGGAGTGAAATTGAAAATGTGCCTTGTCTCTTCAAAAATGGGTCCCAAGGTAGATCTTCAAGTCTTAGAAGCTCTCTGTTCTCCACCCATGGTTACAGAGAAGCACAGTGATATTTCAATCTGCATAATTCTTTTTTGGGTTGTGGGGTGGCTCTGCATATTCTAGAATGTTTAACAGCATCCTTGGTCTCTAGAAACTCCATCCTCCTCCCCATGTGACAATCAAAAAATGTCTCCAGACATTGCCATTGCTATCTGAGTCGGAGTCAAAAGACTCCAGGTTTTATTCTCCAGATATTATTCTAGAACAATAATACCTCCCATTTGATTGCCAATCTCCACTCATCTATAGATAATCAAAAAATAGTGATTATGTAGCCAGAGATGTCAAGGGTAAGAAAATTGAAGAGCTTTATACACAAGGGGTATGATCTTCCCAACAGGTAAGATATATAAACATGATTTCTATTTCTGGATACTTTGGCAAATTTTTATGAAGATTTTTTAAAATTTAAATAAATAAATCTTAAATTTTTATTAAGATAAAAAAATTTAAGCCCACTCCTCAGACCTAATTTAAATTAGCTTTCATGATAGAATAAAGGTGTGGATCAAAGAATGGCAGCCAATGTGACTAACTAAGATCCAATTTGTCTTTCTCTCCCTGCCTACTGAAGTCTCACTGCGAGTGTAAGGAACATTACCAGAATTTTGTGCCTGGAGTGGGATGCAGTATGATCAACATCTGTGAATCAAATAACCCCTGTCACAGGAATGCAAACTGCACCACCGTCGCACCAGGCCAAACCAAGTAAGTCTTCTCAGTTCCACCACCATCTTTTCCAAGTCATGAAGGTGGTAGCCATTCGATTCAGTAAATCTGTGTTTGGTCAAAAAAAAATCATTCAATGATTATTTCCTTGATAATGACCATAAGAACATTCCAGAATGTTGACCTGGCCTGATACCATGGTAGGAAGTGGTCAGAACAGAAGAGAAGAAAATCACTATGACTGGGATACAAATGGCTATTGAGCTCGCAGGAATCTGACCTCTGTGCGCGTGCCTGTTTCCTCGCATGTGAGATATTACATGTTAGTAGAGCAGAATGAGGACTTTGGAAAGCAAATAAGCATGACAGGTGTTTCCCAGCCTCTGGGTTTCAGAAGAAGGGTTTTGCTGTGGTGAGGGCATTTCTGTGAAAGTTCCCGATGCACCTACCAGATGTGTGACCTTGAAAAAATGGCACCTACCAGATGTGCAGCCTTGAGAAAATGGCACCTTCTCTCTGGGCTGTTCCTCCTTGTACAAAATGGACATGGTGATACCCACTCCTGAAGGTGCTGTGTTGATTGCTGGAGAGGATGTTGATGTGGAAACAGCTGGGCAGATGTGTCATGAACGGAGGCTGGGACCAAATCTTCTGACCCAGCCTGAGGGTTCTCTCTCCAGGCCACTTCAGCTGTCATTGCATCAGGGTCTGTGAGGGGTTTGTGCTGCCAATGTTGCCATTTTGATTTTTACTAAGAAGCACAAATAGCTTCGTGCCTGTTACGGTGGCACCTCATTATCTTACTCACTAGAAGAGGTGGGAAGCGAGGGGAAAGAGAGGAGAAGGGCATCACTTGCATTTAACTCTACTTGGCTGAAGGGAAATGGGCCCAGGCTGAGCAGGCAGATGGTAAACAGCATGGCTTACATTCCAACCGCATACAAGCACAGTAAGCAGCAGTGGAGTGTAGGCTCTTGGGATGGTAGTGACATTGGTGACATCCGATATTTTTGAAGGTCTGTACAGTTCAGGAGGCTGGAAGGCTGAGATGGGCATGGTCAGATTCTGGCGAGGGCCCTTGTCCAGGTTGCAGATGGCCACCTGCATATTCATGGCCTCCTCACATGGTGCAAAGAGATGGAGAGTCCTCTGGGATCCCTTTTATCAGGATGATAATTCCATTCACAACCTGATTCATTACCTTCCCAGTTCCTGAAACCATCACATTGAGGACTAGGATTTCAACATGTGAATTTAGTAAGAAATGCAAACAACAAAAGTTCGTTGCACCAGTCTTCACATGTGCCAGGGTATTCCCAGCCCCGCCCCTTATGTGTGCTCTTTCTTCTCCTTAGAATATCCTCCAACACATATACCTGCCTCCTGTGAGTGAGGCGAACACATTCTTCAACCCTGAGTTTGAGTTAGCCCCTCTTCTAGGATGCCTCCCCTGTCCACCCATTTGCTCCCTCTTGGCTCCCAGAGCAGCCCGGGATGCTTCTCTCCAGAACTGTGATACAAACACAGGCTCCGGCTCTGCCCCGAGAGGCTGCATGTTCATGAGATTCTCTGCCTTTGTGTCCTCATCTAAAATGAGGTTCAGAACACAAATGCAGCTTGTTAAATAAGATACTATAGTGAGACCCTTAGATGAATGCCTGGCATAGGAGCTACTTACTAATAAATGTCAGCCCCTTGTTGTCATCACTGATCTCGGTCCCCAACTAGAATACAAGGATCCTAGAGGTCCATGTCTTGTTCATCTTTGTTGTGACAACTGTTGCCGGTTAAAACAATGAAAAAAGTGAGAGTTCGGAGGAACCTCTGAATCAATGAAGGTGAACTGACCAACTATACACTAACTAGATCTCCTCCAGCACAAAATGAAATTAATTCCAACTTGTAACTTATGAAATGCCAATGGCTTACAGGTGTTCTTAAAGCCTTATGAAAGCAGACACTGTGAATGAAAATCCACTTTACAAAGGAGGCCGAACTGTGAATATTCCCTGGTCCAGCTGAGAATGTTCAAGTCAGAAGGCAGTCTCATAAAACCTCAGACTTTGGACTGAGATTTAAAATTGAAAATATTTATGTCTCTCATGCATTCCCTTCAGCATTAAGGCCATTGAAATAGATTTCCCACTTTACACAAAACAGACCACGGGCCTCATGACAACTGAAGATACTGGCCTCATACTTTGTGGTTGTAACCGTTGGTAAAGGTTACAAGTCTCAATGTTCACGGTCGTCTTCAAGTGCAGCTTACGTAATTTATACTAGGATTCGCTTTCAGTGGTGACAAACAGATTGCTCCCAGAGTTGCCAATCTCCTCTTCCCTTTATGCCTTAAATTAGCTTAGGGCAGAACTTATAGAGAAGGTTGACATCTAAGTGAGAAACCGTTTTTATATTAAACAGAGTGTTTCCCAGATTACTGCACCTTGGCAGTGGCTCATAGCAAGATTTCAGTCTCAGCAGAATAGATGTTTCTGGCAGGACAATCCTTTGTTGTGGGCAGCCGGCCTCTGCCCTGTTGATATTTAGAAGCTTCCCAGCCTCTACTGACCAAATACCAAGAGATCGCCATCCCCATGTGGCAACAAAAACTGTCTCCAGGCCTTGCCAAATCTTGCCTGGGGAGCAAAGTTGCCCCTGGTTTAGAGTCACTTCTTTATAACAGCCCTGAGGTCTAAATCAGTAAATAATCTCCCAATTACTCGTCCATCTGAGAGACTCATAGGTGTCCTTCCAGAACTAACATGAATATTACTTTCTCCTAGAGGTGTCCCTGAATGAGTCCCTCCATCCCCCGTAGCATCTATTCAATCATCACCAGACTTGAGGGCAGAGAAACCAATTAGGATGCCCCTACAGCAATCCAGGCAGAGGTTGATAGGCCTCTCAGAGATCGGTTCCATGAACTTGTTGAAAATAGATTTGCCACGGGACCATATTTAGAAGCACGGTTGGGTTAGTGAGCTTGTCGTCATTTTTTGGAACACTCTTCTACACATGAGTCACATCCGTGGTATGGTTTGGCTAGTTCTCTATTTAATTTGATTCCTGCGGATTGTACAACTATTAACTAAGCACCTATTATGGATCTGGTCCTTTGCTACATTCCTGAGATTACAACTATGAATCATGAACAAATACCGAAAAAAGCCCTTACCCATGCTCTTTTCTCAAACTAGGTAGGTAAGCAGATGTTGATCACATAACCAGATAAGGATAAAATTGCAGGTGCTATTGCCTCTACAGAGAAGAGCTACAGGGTACCCTGAACCTATACTTAAGGGGACCCTGATCTATGGGGGAGAGAGGGCCATTGAGAAATCTCAGCTAGGAAGGGAGTAGGGGAAATGTATTCTAAGGAGATCAACAGTTCTGAGCCTTCACTGTCCTATAAACTTTGGTAGCTTTTTCCAATCTAGGGGTTGAGCAGTGGGACCCTAGAATCTCTATCCACAGGAAACACTCCAAGTGAAACAGGGTTCATGTTCTCTTGATCACACTTTGAAAAATACTGAGATAAAGCATATGAAGATATCTAGTGTTTGCAGACATGCATAATGTATTAAAGACTCCGTTCTGGAAGGCCCCTGGATGTTAGGGGCTGCACTTGAGTACTGTCTCATGTTTGCGTCCTTCCTGGTCTCTTCCCAGTCCACATCTGTGACATGAGGTGTTGGACTGTGTGATCTCCACAGTTCATGGCTCTGACCCTGAGGACGTGTTTTCATCCTCTCTGCAGATGCACTTGCCGGAAAGGTTACGTGGGCGACGGCTCGACGTGTTATGGAAACATCATGGAGAGACTCCAAGAACTCAACACTGAACCCAGAGGAAAATGGCAAGGAAGGCTCACGTCTTTCATCTCACTCCTGGGTACGCAGTGATGGCTACGGATGCTCCATGACAGCTGTCATTTGGGAAGGACACCTTCGAGACACACGCATGCCTAAGGGAATAGGCAATGCCTAAGGGAATAGGTCCCAGGAGACCAGCCCCTTAGCGAGGGGTCACGCATGTGAGAGAGTAGGAGCAGACAGCTACTTCCAAGGAGGTGGCTCTTTGCCAAGAGATCTAGCAATGCAAGAATTAGCAGGTGAAAAGCTGAGGCTAGGGTCCTGGGGTCACCATAGAGTGACTGACCTGCAATAACAGGGAAAGCCACTGATTTCCTTGACTTTAATGCCTCCTTTAAGTAGGAACAAAGGTCATCAGGCATCACTGGGGATAGAGAGTGAGCCCCAGAGGCAGCATCCATAATCCTTAGTGGAGATGGCATTTGAATTTTGGAACAGTCATGGTTATACCCACCCTCAGCCCAGAAGCCACTAATTGCCTATAGTGACCAATCCTCCCCCAGACTCCCAGGTCGGGTGGCAGTCTACAACACCCTCATGCATTTGCAAATGCTTTCTAGGGACTATTACCCCACGTCCCCTTGGGAGTTAACTATTATAGCTAACCGCAGATTGGCTTCCAGTTAAACACCAGTTTGGCCAATCAATGAAAATAAAAAACAGACTTGAACAACCAACAGAAACCTTCAAATATCAGCATTTATATTAGAATTTACCAGTCCTAGAAAGAACACAACTGAAGAAGTAAGTATCATGGATGGGTCAGTGCTGCACTCATAAATCTTAGTGTGACTCCTGCATAAATGCCCTGCTCTCTCCAAGGCCCACAGGGAGTCCAGCTGACTGTCATGACTTGGGCTTCCTCTAAGGACTCTTAGACTCTCAAGTGGAGCAGATAGGGTATCAGAGTGTCCTTTTCGGACTGGGCCCTCAAATGTCACCCTGAACAGAGTCCTGCTCACCTCTCACCTTCCCCATTACAAAGTGCTAATCCACGCTGCCTCCTGGGCGAGAACACAGAGCTTATCCGGATGTCCCAACATCCCCGGGGTGGTGGATGCAGGCTGGCTATGTAATTTACAGGGCCCAGGGTAAAATGAAAACCTGAGGTCCTTGCTCAAATAGTAAGCATTTCAGGATGACAAAGACAGAACATGAAACTGGCATGGGGCTCTTCTGAGATGACCCTAGATAGAGACAAAGGTTCATTTTTGCTCACTGAGGTGACAACAGCTCAGAAAGCCCAGAGAGGAGGTAGGGGCCTTGGGGTTGTCAGAGGGTCTTACCATGCCTACCCGCTCCTCCCAGATACCCTTGAAGTTCTTAGGGGCTGTGTAGGGGACAAGGCTTCATGGCGCCTTGCATTTGCTTAGAAAGGGCTGTCACAGCAATGAGAACAGGGAAGGGCCAGGGTGGACCAGTCAGGGCACAGGCCCACGGCATGATTTACCCTCCATGTGCCCCTGACCCACTTGGTGTTTTCTTTCTTTGAACATTTCTTCTCCTAAGACAAAGCTTATGCCTGGCCACTGAGTAACCTGGGACCTTTCACCGTGCTGTTGCCCTCAGACAAGGGCCTGAAAGGATTCAATGTGAGTATTTGAAAGAACCTGACCCTGAAGGTTGATCGCAGGAAGCCTGAATGGGCAGTGTCTTCTTTGATTGAAGTGGGAAACCTCGATTAAAATTAAACCTACTAGAGAGGACCATGGTGGTTTGGGGTAAAAATATTTTTTATTTTTAACTGATGCATAATATTTGTACATATGTATGGAGTACAGCGTAATCATGCTTGGGTATATGTATATAATACATAAGGATCAAATCAGGGCAATTAAAATTTCCATCTCTTTCAACATTTATTATTTGTTTGTCCTGCAAAGCTTTAGATTCCTCTCTCCCAGGTTTTTAGAAAATATTCTAAATTGCCATCAACTCTAGTCATCCTACTATGCTGGAGAACACTAGAACTTTTCCTCCTAGCTGACTGTATTTGGGTACCCATTATCCAACCTCCCTGTACTCCACCGCCCTCTACCCTTTCTAGCTTCTAGACAGCACCATCGTGAACTTCCACATATTAATGAGAACATGTAATATTGGATAGATTTCTTAGTGAGGGATCCTTACAGAAAACACACAAATTGTAAGTATACAACTCAATGAATTTTCTCAAAGTGAAAGTACTTGTACATGCAGAGAGACAATGACCAGCCTTCCAAAGGTCTCCCTGGGCCCCCCATTCCTATCATTACCCCTCAAGATAATCCCCAAAGACTCTTCAATGTAGTCATACAAGAAAAAAAGAAAGAGTTCTATAATGCAAAACTGCTCATGTCCTGTAGGAAGAGGACAAGCATTCGTTAGGTATTTGTGTTCTTTTAAAATCATCATAAGTGGTAACAGGGGTAGGGGAAAATGAAGAAAAATTCAATGTGAGCAGCTATTATTTGAGTTAATTTCATTCAGTGGAGCTGGTTGGAGGGGCCCTATCATGCCTGATGCTACCAATGAACTACTTCTATTTGGTTTAATGTAAGTAATGAACTTGCTGAGTTGGATAAAAATTAGGTTATCTTAATCCAAGATGTTTCACAATAATAATTTTTGCTGCGTTGAATCAAACACAAGTAAGTTCCAGGCCCCCTTCCCCTGACACCATCAGCACTCACCCATGTGAGATAAGTCTGTCTACTCCTGACCTCCAGAGGTGTCCTCATGTCTCTGTTGGAGAGTGGAGCTGGTGAAGATGGCGTGCTGGCCACTGTGCAGGTGGTCTCTCTTTTAATATAGAAAGTTTGCACAGAGGTAATAAAAAATCGTATCTGCTGGTTAACTGTTAACTGTGTAGTAGTGACAAGATATAGATTTGGTCTGGTGGGCTTCAGAAATCTTTACTGTTCAAATGCATCCTCAATCCTGCTTACTCTCTGCGGTCTCTCATGCCTGTCCTCTTCTTGGAGGTAGATTCCTTGGTCCCTGTCACCAACCTGCTCCTCCTGGCCCCGCTGATATTCTTTTCCCACCATGTCAGTTTCAGGCCGGGAGCAGCCTCCCAGGTTTGGTAGTATACTGGGCATGACCCCTGACTCTCCCAATCACCATTGTCTTTGAGGGCTGGCCTGGGGTGGCCGTGCTCACGAAAGGTCATCTGTGTCTGAAAGAGCCCAGGGTGCATGTTAGGTGCACTGGCTTTGATATCTTTGGTTCTGAGGAAGGCCCAGCATGCATATCAAACTCCTTTTCTCCTTCAAATGACAGTCAAAAGGTCCCCTTTTCTTAGGTGAAAGAGCTTTTGATGGATATCAAGGCTGCTCGGTATTTTGTAAAACTGCACGTCATCGCTGGGCAGATAAGCACAGAGCATTTGAACAACACAGACACCTTCTACACCTTGACCGGGGCGTCAGGGGAAATCTTCAACAGGGATAAGGTAAGAATGTCTCTGAGTTTCACGCACAGAACTCAATTGTCCTCCAAGCCAACGCCCGTGGGCTTCTTGTTCTTTGTGTTTGGGATTTGTGAAAGGTTACAAGAACGCCTTCCTTGTCCTTGTTTGTCTTCCTATGTAGGAAGAAGAGGACACCCTGGTCAGGAAGGAAGGGGCGGGCTGTTTTGTAAAGGAGGCGGCAAAGGGTTTGATTTTGGTCTGGTCCAATTTAGTTTTCGAGGCCCTCATCATTCAGCTGCCAGCAGGAAGACAAACTGCCGTCAACCTGTTTTCCAGAAACATAATCACAGAGCCCCATCAGCATTCCTCTTACGAAGGAAATGGGCTGTTTGTTTTAGATTGCTGGGATTCATCCATCTTCTCCAGCTTGGCATTCTGTCTCTCAATGCTATTAGTTCTGGGGTTCTTTAGTTTTGTTTTGTTTTGTTTGTTTAACAAAACCACCCTGTCCCCTTCACAAATAACTCTTTTTGTGAATCCACTTAGTAGGAGTAGTGGGGGAGGTGATGAATCCACAGAATGTGCATGTGTGGGCTGTGACCTGTTTTACATTCACATAATGTCAACAGTCAGTGGATCACTGAGAGTTCTTTCCACACTAAGCACAGGGATGAATCTTTATTGGTGTTGCATAAGGCTCACGACAACCTTGTGGGAGAGGTCCTAGCCTAATCCCTGTTCTACTTGTGGGAAAGTAGAGAGATCACACAGTAAGCATCAGAACCAGAGGTTCACATGTGGTTCTGCCGGACTCCAAAGCCCACAATCTTAACCAGACTACCGTGTAAAGATGGATGGGTGGATGGATGGATGGATGGATGGATGGATGGATGGATGGTAGGTAGATGGTGGAATAGATAGAGTGATATATAAATAACACATATGAAGAGGTGGCTTCCTTTCTCACATGGACATGCATCATTCATTTTTTTTCAAAAAATATTTACTAAGTCTGTAACTTATAGGAATCATATGGAAGAAGGAATGAGCTTTAGTTATTCATTCAACAAATATTTTTATTGTGCACCTTCTCTGTGCAACATACTAAAGTAAATGATACATTTACAGTAAATTGCTTAGTGGATGACAGCCAGCAGCTGCTTCAGAACACAGGTTTAAGCTACTGTTTAAATAACGAATATTTGCATAATGATGTGGTTGATCTTGCAGTTTATTGGAGGAAAGCATTATAATACCTTATCCACATTAGCCTGTGATTATCACCAATGATTTCACGTTATCTCATTTTATCTTAACAAAAGCCTCCACTAGATCAACCAAGCAGATACATCTGCCGCATGTTAGGTTATGTGACTTATCCAAAGTCTCACAGCCAATAAATGGCAGGACCCAAGGACTTGGGACTTCTATTCCAGTGCTTACTCCTCCCAGAACACTACATCCTTTATCTTTCTTTGGAATTTTAGGACAATCAACTAAAGCTTAAACTTTACCGAGGCAAAAAGAAAGTAAAAATTATTCAGGGGAACATAATCGCTTCCAACGGGCTGGTGCACATCCTCGACAGAGCCATGGACAAGATAGAGCCCACATTTGAGAGCAACACCCAGGTGAGCCATTCCAGGTAAAAGTGGTGTCAGCCCAAATGCAATCCTCTGTCTCCCTGGAGAGTCACCTCCAAGAAGAAAGTGTCACTCAGCACTATGTGCTTGTCCTTCATTCTACTAGAAGGATCTCAGCAAAGAGAGGATGGGATGACGTGTCTGTTTGCAATAGAATACTGAGTGTTTCTGCAGAGAGACAGAAAGGCAGGAAGTATGTATATAGGGAAAATCTTGATTTTTTTTTTTGCCTCTTTTATGGTAAAAACATCAATCAGCTCAGTGCATGGAAATGTATTCCTCATTCATTACAGAGAAGAGCAGTTATTGTCATGATGAAATTTATTCCTTTTGGCCTGTCTGACGATGGACAGAAGTTGCTTCAGAATACAAAGGAGCAACTATTGAAATAACCATAAACATTTGCAGAGTGTATGGCAGTTGACCATGTGTGTCCACACTTACACATAAACTGTAATCCATCTCTTAATGTTAGGATTTATATTTCCTAAACCTCTTTATTATTTTTTTTTACTAATTTGTAAACAAAACGTCTCCTTCCAGCAAACCATAATGACAATGCTGCAACCAAGATACAGCAAGTTCAGATCTTTGTTGGAGGTATGTCCCTATAGTGACTTTCCAAAAACCATTAAGTCCTCTGTCAAATTAACCAGGATCTTAACTATAAATGCTTTCTAAAGAATTGCTTTCAATATTTTTCTGAGCTAGGTCACGGATACAAAATTTCATTTCTCAAATGCAGGAAACCAATGTGGGACAGGCCTTAGACAAGGATGGGGTTGGTGGACCATACACCATTTTTGTTCCAAATAATGAAGCACTGGATAACATGAAGGAAGGCACGCTCGATTACCTCCTTTCTCCAGAGGTATCGTATCCTACTTACGCTGATAGCATCGTGTCAGTATCACTGTCCCAGACAGGATTTTTCTAAACTGGGGGTAGCTAAAACGTAGCACATGTATGCCCACCACCCTCCCACAACCAAAGCAGACATCACTAATCAACCACAGCACCCTGGAACTGATTCTGGATGTGGCTTTAGTCTCCTCAGTAGAATTTCAATTAGCTATGCTCAGTCCATTTAACTCAACAAGGGAAATAAAATCTACTGCCAACCCTGGGTCTAAATGAAAGTTTGATTTGTCCTGGGTTTTCTAATGTTTCTCAGTAGTAAAATCAAGACTTTAAGTTCCCCATAATTCTAAAATCACAAAGAGCATGATGCCTAAAGTAGCCATTCAGGCCTAGGCCAAACAGTAAATGTTATTTTTTTGGTGGAACAGCCTTACCTTTTTCTTGCATTCCTCTCTCTCCAGCATAATCCTTTCGTTACATACACCAGCCTTTAATTTGTTACTGGAAGTTAAGAGCTGTGCGGTAATCTTAGGTCCTTGGGTGTGATGCCTGGGATCAGGGCAATTCCCGGGCAAAGGAACAGAGTTCAGCAAGGCAGCGATGGCAGTTAGAGCAGCTGTATTGAATGAAGGCAGGGAAAAGAGAAGTGAGATACCTATCAGAGAGAGGGGCAGGAGGATGGGCCAGGGAGCAAGATGAGTCAAAATGATTAGGCTTTGGGCTTTTGTTAGGATAGAGGTGGAGCTTTCAGTGCACAAAACCTTGGAGTGCAGGTAGCCATGGAGCCTCTTTGGGCCCTGGGCTTGGGCAGCAGCTGCCTCTCTAGGAGAAACTACATGCCTGCACTGGGTAAAAACTGGGGGCATGCACCTGCATACTTCTGGCCTTTCTGGCTTAGCACCCCTGGTAGAAAGTCATATAATGGTCAACTGGCCCTTGAGCAGCTTGTGGGTACATGGGCGACTTTGAGAGCACAAGTCTTTTTTTTTTTTTTTAATAATGTTTAGTGAGGTGGAGCTATTTTTCTTTAATACCTTTATATGATTTATATGTGGTGCTGAGGCTCCAACCCAGTGCTCACACATGCTAGGCAAGCATTCTACCATGGAGCCACAACCCCAGCCCAGCATAAGTCTATGGAGAAGGGAGATGGGTCCTCTTTATGGAATGTGGGATGGGAGGAGACTGTGGTGCCATTTGGTGGCTCTGAGCATTCTTCCCTCTTTTCTAAGATGAACGTCTTCCATAGCCCCACCCACACAAGGGGAGAGGGGTGATGTCCTTACGGCATTCCATGATGGGCACTGAGTCCTCTGGGTCCATTACCTGTCAGCAGCCCTTTCACAGCTGCCCCTGCCTCTTGTCCCCCACCCTTCTCCCATCCCGGCTTCCCTCTGGCTAACCGCCTACACCAACAAACACAGTCACATTTCCCTCTGGAAGGAGACTATTGACTTCTTTACATAAGGGTATAGGTGATGGAAACCATGAGAGCATTTCCTCTCCCAGGAATAACAGCTATATCCTGAGGAGAAGGAGAGCTGGCTATGGAAGTTTGTTCATTGGACGACAAGTGGTGGAATTACAGGCAGGGCCACAGACTTCCTTCCAGGGCCCTGAAATCATGCCACCATCTTGGCAAAGGGGTCAGACTTCTCTACTTCATATAGATTGATGCTGATTATAAAGAATGGGAATGGAGAGGGCTCTCCAGACTTTCACAGTCATGACTGAGTGTTATGGTGACCTTAGTGCAGTTAGGAATCACCTATGGAGCTTGTTAAGGAAGCTGGTTCCACAGTCTCACTTCAAGCACTTTGACTAGTGACACCAGAAAGAGGCCCAGAAAGAGACCTGCTGGTAAAAACCCGTATAATTGCAAAAATAGATCCTGTCTATGCTGTTTTTGCACCCTGAAATTTGTTTCCTTTTTTGGTTTGAAGGTCTAGTATTCTTTCTAGAATACTTTCAGATATCTACAAGGATATCTCGCTTTCAGAAAATTTGAAATTTAAAATATATATAGGTAGGAAGGTAGGTAGATAGATGGGTAGATAGATGATAGATAGAGGGGATAATCCGAAGGTGTTTCTAACATTGCCAACAAGGGCTCACCACATGAAAGGATTTTCTGTGAGTTTCCATTGAGAAAGTCAGATCTCCCCAGGGCCTTCCATGGGATGTTATTTGAAATAAATAATTCACACTCAAGTTTTCTGAGACCTTACCATTGCTGAAAAACTGTTACACCTCTCTCTAAAACTCACACTCAATTTAAAGTGAGCTAAAAAAGTAATATTGCTCTCCTGGGAAATTTATTAAAATTCTGTAGTTATATGACCTCCTTGATGTGGCATTTTTAAAATAATAAAAATAATAGATGGAGTTTAAAAGGCATCTAATCCAGTACACTTAAAGTTAAAATAAAACCTTTTATCTAGAACAGAAAAAATTACCCTTCCTTCTTTTCTGTTAGGGTTCTTTGTTCAGAAAGTTCTTCTCCTCCTTCCTTGAAACTGCTTCCTGGTTCTTTCAGGCTCTCAAGAATGAATTGTGTGTCTCTCTTTCCAGCTCTGTTCAGTGAGATCACATTGGTAGCTTCCGTGGGAATATTTACACCACAGAAATTGGCCAACATGCACCACTGCTCCTAGCTCTCAGCAAGGTTTTTCTCAAAGGCAGTATCTTTCTGCCTACGAAGATTTTAAAACTTCAGGCCTCTTTGTTCTGAGTCAGAACAGGTTTTCCACTTGGTTTCTAAGTAAGGAGTGGAATGCTTATTTCTATCTCTTCCTTGGCTCCAGAGCCTGCATGGGTTAAAATTTCTCAGCCTGTGGGAAGCTCCTTCTCTCTCGATCCTCTTAATACACCCTTTAGTTTTATCTTCAAGGAGGAACCTCAGCGGGAGCCAGTAAAATCCCCCATCAGCTCTACCAATGAAATGCAAAGTAAACTGCTTTCATTAGAAAGAGAGTTTCTGATTCTGATTTTGGAATGCTGTATTTCCAGTGTATATTTCTCCCTGAAGCACAATTTCAGTCTGGAAACCATCCCATTCCTGCAGAGAACATGGTTACTGACTACAAGCCCTGGTTCATTCTCATCTCAGAACTAGACAGAAATAAATGCAAAGGGAACCAGAGGCTTGCCTTTCCAAATTCACAGACTCCTGCAAGTAAAATAAAGGGAGACAAATTTACAAAGTTCTAGAACATACTAATAACATGGTAGAAGAGCTCTTCTCTGCCTCTGGCATCAAAGGGCTTGGGGTTTATTTTACCTAAAACAGCAGGAGGAAGTGAGTGTCCTCATAAGGGATCTAATGCCTGGTACCAAAAAAGCTCTTGGACAATGGCAGGTAGAAGCATATTGTCAATTTGAGCTGGGTGGCACTGACGGCCCGAGCCAGGCAAAGCCCCAGGCACACACAGGGGTGGAAGTAATGCTGATTGATTCCTTTGGTCCTTTTATTCTTCTCTTCCTTGTAAAATGGACTCAACACCAATGAATTCTTGGGACTTTAAAAGTGGATTATTCCATTGATAAATTCTTTCTTATAGAAACAGCGGACTAGAAGGGACCCACACCAGTCCCTTTATTTTGCAGGCAAAATTGAGACTCAGAGATTAAATGACTTACTCAAGGTCATACAGAAGCAGAATTCAGGTTTCTAAGGTCCAGCTCAGAGGGCTGGATTCAGCTGGACAGGACACCTCCCTCCCCTTTTCATTTATTGGCAGAAGAGCTTACTGTGTGCCCTCACTGTGCTGGCTGAGAGCAGGGAGATGATGAGCTCAACACACCCAAGTTCCTGCCTCTCAGGAGTTTGCAGTCTACCGTAGTCAGACATTTCTCAGTACTGCCCATTGTGTCCCACCCTTTCTGCCATGGGACACTGGAGCTTGAAATAACACTGCTTCTGCCTGGAAGCCCCATTTCTGGGTACTGCGGAGTAGCTGTATGGAGAAGTTGAGAGTCAAGCTGACACCCTCAAGGTCACATAGTTACAGAATGAGAGCTACAGAAAGCATCGCTTCCAGAGCTGGCTAACTGGGGTCCATTTCAGCACTTATTGGTGACCCCATCCTGTTCCTGATGTTATTGGCGCATATATATATATATATATATATATATATATATATATATATATGGAA
>NW_025999853.1:8300287-8392712 GCF_001458135.2 Marmota marmota marmota | reverse complement strand
GCATATATATATATATATATATATATATATATATATATATATATGGCAGCCATATCATTTATCCTCCACACCAGTGCTCTTTTGAGAGTGAATAAAGCTACCAGGACAATAGGCATAAACCAGGGTTGTGCCAGACAAACCAGGCTATGTGGTCACATATATATTTTAGTCAGCTGTGTCTCTGTGACTAATATGCCCAGCAAGAACAACGTAGAGGAAGAAAAGTTTATTTTGCTCAAGGTTTCAGAGGTTCAGTCCAGGTCAATAGACTCCATAGCTCTGGGCCCAAGGTGAGGTAGAACATCATGGTGGACGGGCACGGTGGAGGAGAGCAGCTCTGCACATAGCCAACCAGGAAGCAAAGAGACAGCTTCACTCACCAGGGACAAAATATAAACTCCAAGGGCAAGCCCCCAGTAACCTACCTCCTCCAGCCACACCCTACCTGCCAGTCCCCCAGTTAATCCATTCAAGTGGCTTAATCCACTGATTAGGTTGCAGCTCTCATAATCTTTTCACCTCTGAGCCTGCTTGCATTGCTCATACGTGAGCTTTTGTGGGACTCTGCATATCCGAATCGTAACACACGTCTTACAGGTGACTCCCTGGCACAGTGACCAGAGGCGGTCTGAGTGAGGGGAACCTGAGGTCAGCAGGGCTTTCCTTTAGCCTGGTCTTCATGGTGTGGGAACATGTCCCTAGAAGGTCAACCTCCTGGCAGTGAGTAGGATCTTGGATTTGTGATCCTTCGCCTGTCCGAGTCAGAATGACTGTACTATGTCACTTAAGGAGCTTATCACTCCCAGCTTCAGCTCAGCTGGGAGAGTGAGACAGGCTGTAGGATGTCACCACTACTGTTGCCTTCCTCCCCCAACAGTGGTCCCCTACTCCATAGCCTTCCTCCAGGGCCCAGGACTGTTGATCCTGCCTTGGTCCCCTCTGTGTGCCCTCTTTTTTCTCCACTGTTACTTTAGTTTTCTGAAACAAGAGAAACCTTGGAAAGGACTTTGACAGGGGATGACCTTCCTGTGGAAGGAAAGGGCGATCAGGAACCCTGGGGTCATATATTCCAGAATGGCCATTACGTGGCCTGACAAGCAGCAGTTTATTTATGGAGCAAGTAAGAGACTCATAAATGGAGGTCTGCCTCAGAAAATGCAGAACGTAACTTTCAACATTCAGAAAGGTCGTAGAGCAGGATGACTGAGACCTTGGACTAATTCTTAGTCTCATAACCTGAGAGCTACGGCGGGACCTTCAACGTGTCCTTGAAACTCAGTATTACCACATATAAAATGGGCCAGTAGCAGCCCTTGCCTCTCAGGGCTGTTGGAAGATGAAATGAAGCATGCAAATTTCTATTTTTAGATCAGCCCCTGTCCCACCTGAAGGTCTGGGGAATGTTAGGTATCTGGGAGATGGCATTATTCTCATCCTGGATTTCCCAATAAAGGGATTATGAATCATTTATTTTTATGATCAAGTCATTTAAAAGACTCCCACAAGAGTAGGAGTGGAATGATTTCCTTATTAACTAAAGAAGTATTTTGGTTCCCTTACAGGGCTCTCGGAAGCTTCTGGAACTCGTCAGATACCACATTGTCCCGTTTACCCAGGTTGGCCCTACTCTTCCTGCCGCTACTTTTCCCTGCTTTCAAAACATCTGGCCCTAGTCTTGAATTCCAATATGTTGGCACTAGAGGGTTTTTGATGTGTATTCTTCCTCTTTCTTTAGCTCTGAGTGAACACTCAGTCATGAATAATGAGTCTGATATCAAAGAAATCTTCAAAGCCACAAAAACTCATGACATCAAAGCTGCTGTTATTCATTTTGTAAACTTTTAAGGATCCTTTTCTTTTTAAGGACTGTGAGAAATCAGGACTGTGCATTTGCTCCACATGTCTCCATTGTTGTCTGCTTGTTGCAGCTTGAAGTGGCCAATCTGGTTTCCACCCCTCACATCAGGAGCATGGCCAACCAGTTCATACGGTTCAACACCACCAGCAACGTAAGTGAGCAGCCTACGGCAGGTACCTACCCCCCCACACACACACTCTTGCTCCGGGAATGATTGTTCATGAGGATGGCATTACCCTGCTTCTGCGCCAACTCACAGGTTTAAGATCTTTATCACTATTTCACCTTTCAGCAAATATCTGCTGAGCAGCTGTGTGTGTGATGGTGTGTCCTAGATACCGGGGATAAAGAAGTGAAAAAGACCATCTGTGCCAGCAAGGAAAACAGGCTTTGAGCAACTCGTTAGGCAATCAGCAAATTATTTAATTGCAATGAATGCCAGCCAGAGGGATTGCAGAAGGCTGTGAAAGTCCATGACAGGAAGGTCTGAGACAGGCAGCAAGTTAAGGACCCTTGGGGAGGTGGTGATGCTTGGGCCACTCCTTGGAGGATGAGTAGGATGAACTTGGTAGAATGAGGAGAAGAGGCTCCTGACTGAAGAGAGAACATTGGCAAAGGCCCTGAGGTGAAGGAATCATGACTTATTTAAAAAACAGTGGTGCACGCCTATAATCTCAGCAGCTCTAGAGACTAAGGCAGGAGGATCGCAAGTTCAAGGCCAGCCTCAGCAATTTATCGAGGCCCTAAGCAACTTAGCAAGACTCTGTCTCAAAATAAAAAGGGCTGAGGATGTGGCTCAGTTGTTAAGCACTCCTGGGTTCAATCCTTGGTACCAAAAAAGAAAAGAAAGAAACTCAAAGAAGGTAGTGTTATTCCATTAACCCTTTGGGGGTTGTAACATCAGCAAAGTCGGCCAGCATAGAGTCATTGTTGCCCATCAATTTACCACTGTTGGTGATCGTGACCACCTGAGCCTTTCAACAGGAATCTACTGAGTGCTGCCCATGTTCCAGCCACAGTTCTAGGTCCTGAAGATAGATCAATGAGCAAGCCGACCAAAGTCCTGGTTGCATGGAACTTTCACTCTGGTAAACAGGGAGACAGTCAAGGAAAATGTTTGAAAAGCAAGGCGACTCGCAGAGTGGCAAGGAGGAAAGCAGCAAAGCCAGGAAAGGAAGAGGAAGTGGGGAAGGGACTGATGTATTAAATAAAGTGACAAAAAGTCATCACCAAGAAGAAAACATCAGAGCCAAGGCTTGAGGGAAGTAGGGGAACCGCAGTGACTTAGGGAAAGAACATTCCAGAGAGAGGAGGAAACAGAAGTGTAAAGCCACAGGGCAAAGAGCACGCCCGAGCTGTTGAAGAACAGTGAGGCAGGGTGACAGGACAGAGGAGCAAATGGGAGGGGGCGGGGCTTGTGTGGAGGAGGTGGGGCTTTCTGAGGGAAGAGGCGGGGCCTTCTAGTGGAGGCGGGGCCAGGGAAGTCACGTGGCCTGTGAAGTCAGGGAAAGAAGGCCAACTCTCTCTGATTGACATGAGAAGCAATTGGAGAATTGTGAGCAGAGGAATGATGACATCAGACATACATTTTTGGGAGACTGGTTAAGATTTGATGACAATAATGCAGTCAAGAATAAAGGTGACTCAGCCCAGGGTAGCAGCGGGGACGTGGTAAGAAGTGGTTGAATGATGAATGCATTTTGAAGAGAGGTAGACCCAATAAAATTGGCTAATAGACTGGATGGGTGATGAAGACAGAGAAAGCTAAGGATGACCCCTGGCTTTTTGACTTGAGTCATCAGAAGGATGAATGAAGTTGCCATTAATCCTGCCAGGGGAGCAGGTCTAGAGAAGGTGGAGATCAGAAATCTTTGCTAATTTGTTTATCTTCTGCTGCCTCCACCAGAACCTAAGCAGGAACTTGTCTATTTACTGATGCATCCCCAGTGTCTAAAACTGACCAGAGATCATTCAAGGTCAATAAGTGTATTTGAGTGGGTGGATCTTCATTTCACCAGAGAGGTCACACAGTTCACCCAGAGCACATAGGCTGTAAAGCTGAGACAGCTGAGGGCCGAGCTCTGTCCCAGCTCATCGCCTGCAGGGACCACTCTGCAAGGATATCCCTGCCCGGTGTTAGTCAAGAGTTAGCTTAACAGATTCAGTGTTTCCTGATAGCCAACCTCTCCAGCTAAGCATCCTTCCCTCCACTAAAAAGTTCAGTGACATAGAGGACTTTGAAGTGAGGCTTTACCATTCACACCTACCTAGGGACCGCTGGCCCTCCTGCCGCACAGAACAAAAGATGTTATCACCTCTTTCCAGGGACAGCTTCTGGCAAACGATGTGGCCATGGAAGAAATCGAGGTCGCTGCCAAAAATGGCCGGATTTACACCCTGACGGGAGTGCTCATTCCTCCCTCCATCGTCCCCATTCTGCCCCATCGATGCGATGGAACCAAGAGAGAGATGAGGCTGGTAAGAGAATTGGGAAAATGCAGCCGAGCAGCCAGTGCTGCACACAATTCAGAGACTGACAAGGAGCACATTGGGAGCCCTGTCCCTGGGGATTATGTCTCTGTGAAGAGGCAGTAAACCTGAGGTCCATGGAAACCACTCTGCACACGTTTCCAAGGAGGAGTTCATGAAAGATGCTGCACAGGTGTGTTGGGATCCTAGTGCTGCCGTAATGGGCTGCCACACACTGGTGGCTTAACGCAGCAGTCATTTATTCTCCCACAGTTCTGGAAGCCAGGAGTCTGAAATCACAAGTCATGCTTCCTTTGCAGGCTCTGGACTCCCCGCAGTCCCCGCCCTTCTTTGGCTATCTCTATTTCCATCTTCAGGTGGCCTTCATCTCTGTGTGTCCTCTCCTTTTATAAGAATACTAGCTGGAATTGACAAAAGAACTCAATAAAGTTGAAGGATAAACATACAAAAAAAAAGAGAATACTAGCTGGGTGTGGTGGTGCATGCCTGTAATCCCAGCAGCTCAGTGGGGCTGAGGCAGGGTGGTCACAAGTTCAAAGGCAGCCTTAGCAAAAGCAAGGCGCTAAACAACTCAGTGAGACCTTGTTGCTAAATAAAATACAAAGTAGGGCTGGGGATGTGGCTCAGTGGTCAAGTGCCCCTGGGTTCAATTCCCAGAACCAAAAAAAAAAAAAAAAAAACACTAGTCTTTGGATTTAAGGACCACCTTCGTTCAGTGTGACCTCATTGTAGCCCAACTAATTACATCTGTAAACACCCTATTTCTAAGTAAGTTCACATTCTGTGGCTTGCGGGGGGCGGGGGGGGGCACATGAATTTTTAGAGAGACTCTATTCAACTTACTAAACCACAACTGGGGTCAGCTCAGGGTCTTTTCCCCCATGAGATTCAGGATCCATTTCCGTCCTTCCCCCACCCCGGTCACCTGGAACCACCCTGTTCCATGCCCATAGTTTCTCTAAAAGGAACTTAAGGTGAAATTTCCTCACAGGTGGAGGCTCTGGTCTGGTGTAGTTCTCTTCAAATACCAGAATGTCGGTTTCCCTGTGCGCTTCTCTGTGCCCTCTAATGGCCTTTCCTGTTTCCATAGCAACTTTTGGCTCAGTCTGTTTTAATCAAAGCACCCCAAATTCCAACACTGCTCTGTGTAACATCTTTAAGTTCCTATGGAGACCGTAACCCCCAAATAGTTACAATACTGGGCATTTTCAGGACACTTCAATAATACTTCAGTGATTGTCCTCATGAAGTATTTGGAACATAGGACTGAACAAGGAAAAATGGCCTCATTTTATTTTATTTCATCTTATTGTCTTCTTGATAAAGACTAGAAATAGCTAGCTAAGAACTTGGTGTGGGATTGTGGTGATTTTTTTTTTTTTATTTTGGAGTTCTTAATTAAGGTAATGACTGGTATGTTTTAGGCTCCTGAGCAGAGGCTGTACCAGTTAGATACCATGAGGGGGATTTTACCCCATTCTGGTCACCCCTTTTTAACAGAGGTTATCAACAGGGTCGGTCTCCTAGCCAGTTCCTGACCGTGATTTCTGTTTGGTTCATTCTTTGGAAATAAGCAATAGCAGGTCATCATCTGGCTACTGGGCGAGGATCCAAACAGGCCAGAGAAAGTGGTCTCATCTCCTAAGAAATAAATGAAAAAGAGAGTAGGAATCAATAATTTCAAGGGTTCTCGGAGCCCTCCCCAAGCAGCTGCCATTCAAGTTCCGGACAGGAAGTGTGTGGAAGGGCAATGGCAGCCCCACTGCCCACCTTGTCGCAGAGATGTTCTGTTTCAGATTGTTCAAAAGCTTATTCTCCATGTCCCTGATGGACAGAATGAAGCTGTGGGTTTAAGCTACAACCCAAAGAACTGTGGCTAAAGGAAAAGAACTCCTCAGAGTCGGCCTTAGAAAGAAGTTTCCCCTACTGTTTCCTGTTAGCTCTAGTCCTAACATTAATTCTGTCTGTTCCGAGTTTAGGGTGGTTTTTATTGGATCTATTATACATCCAAACAGACTCTCAGGAAAGTGTGTACTAAGGACTAGCAAAGAGAAGGAGCAGCTGGAACCTTCTAGAAGTCTCAGTTTTCACCAGGCTGAACTCATAGCTACCTTCACACATGTGTGTTTGGACTTCAGAGGTTTAATAAATATCATGCTCCTAGTTAGGGTCCCTGTGGGGAACAGAATTCATCCCAGAGCCCACTGCAGAGCTGTGGACAGGGCCAAGGACAAGTTATGCTGGGGAATCCAGGGAGGAGCACTAGTGGGCCACCATGTCCACCAGGACCCAGGAGCCCAGGGGCAGGGTACAGAGTTACCAGAACCCAGTGAGAACCAGAAGAGTGGAAGTGGTGATGTCTGTCAGGATGTCTCAGAGGGACGGGGCAGAGCAGAGGGGCAACAGGGAAGAAGTCCTTGATCTTGCTTTATTCTACCCACCAGTCCCCTGCTGGTACCTCCCATTAGCCAAGCCAGTTGGAAGCTGGCAAAGATTCAAGAGGCCATTTTTTTTGGTGTGGTCAACTCACTGGGGCAAAGCCAGGTAGAGAAGATCAGAGAACAAATCTGGAGACGTGGCGGCCAACACCCCATTTTGTCCCACCTGAATTGAGAACCAATGGAGGAGAATCCAGGGGACTGACGGGCAGAGTGTCCGTGTTCAACCTTGTACTGCTAAGCCCACTAGAGAACATGGCCCCGAGTCTGCGGCCAGTGGTAACACTTTGTCCCTCGGAGGGATCAGAAAGCTGGGCCTGTGGACAGGCTGGTTCTATCCAGAAAGAGGCAGTGGAAAGGGCTACTCTAGCAGGGTCCGCTCCTTCCTCCAAATACCCCTCCCCAGCACTGACTTCCCTCCTTCTCCCCTGGGGAACTATAGTGAGTGGAACCCCCTTCACAAAGAGAGAATCCGAGTCCAGAGATGGAGCTGTCCCCCTGTCCCCCTTAAAGGGACACCAGTACTGACCTGCTGTCTTTCCTTTCAGGGCTCTTGTGTGAGCTGTTCCCTGGTGTATTGGAGCAAATGTCCTGCCAACTCTGAACCCACAGTGAGTGTGACAGTTTCGTGAAACCACAGATCACCAAAGGAACCCAGTGGTGTGGTTTCTCACCCTTTCTACCTTCCTTCTTTAAAAGATGTTGATGCAACTAGGGTAACAGAAACTAGCTCTTAGCCTGCTATGTGGGGTGCTAGGCAGAGACCCCACAGATCTGTGTGTGAATCTAAGCTCACTGAGCCCAGGCAAGTTGTTTCAGTCAGCATTTTCACTACTATAACTAAAGATCTGACCAGAACAATTTTAGAGGGGGAAAAGTTTATTTGGGGGCTCACGATATCAGAGGTCTTAGTCCATAGAAGACCACCTTCATCCCTTGAGGCTTGAGGTAAGGCAGGACATCATGGTGGAAGAGTGTAGCAGAGGGAAGCAGCTCACATGGTGATCAGTAAGCAGAGAGAGAGAGAGAGACTCTACTCTCCAAATACAAATATATAGCCCCCAAAGCATGCCCCAATTCCCACCTCCTCCAGCCACACCCAACACTTCAGTTACCACGCAGTTAATCCTTATCAAGGGATTAATTCACTGATTGGGTTAAGACTCATAATCTAATCATTTCTCCTCTGAACCTTCTTGCATTGTCTCACATGTGAACTTTTGGGGGACACCTCACGTAAGTATTTAACCATCTTGCTCTATTTTCTTCATCTGTAAGTAATAATAATAACAGTATTAGAATAAATAAAACCCAAGCACAATATCAAAATCAATCAGCCTCTTAGGAAAGGTTCTTCTCTGCTTCGACCTCTTAAATAAAACCCAGTGTTTAAATTTGCTATTTTTAATGTTTGTTTGTGATCCTAAGCCTTATTATGGAGAGAAAAAAAATAAATAAAAGAAATGTCCAGAAATGTACACTGTTTTAGTTAGACAGGAGGAATAAGTTCTCTAGTGAATACAGAGGTTAGGCACAGCATGGCAATTATAGTTAATAATAATTAACTGTATATCTCAAAATTGCTAAGAGTAAATTTTAAATGTTCTCCCCACAAAGAAATGACAGATGAGAGGTAGCAGATATGATAATTAACTTGTTTAATCATTCCACAATGTGGAATACATCATACTGTACTGCATAAATATGTATAGTTATTATGCATCAATTTTAAATAAAATAAATATCAGGGGAAAGAACCTGGAGAGACCAGAAGCTTTTCAAGCTTGATTGAATTCTGCACATGTTTATTGAGGGTCGATCCGATATTAGACATAGTGTTCTGGGATGTAAAGATGAGTAGGATCTAGTTTTGTTTTTATCTTGAGAAACTCAGTCTAAAAATGAAAAAGAGAGTTGTGCAGTGACCTGTAGCTCATATACCAAGTGCTTTATTGGTGGCAAAAAGCAGAGTGTTCTAAGGTAAAAATGATGATGGAAATTTCTGCCTCCAAGTTCATTATAAGAAAGAATTTCTCAACCAGAAATATCATTCATCCTTGGGACAGATTATTATAGAAGTTGACAAGCTTATCAATGTAATCTTATTGTGAACTATTTAATAAAGCCAAACATCAAAATTAAATAGGTGCAGGTATTTGTTTTGCTTAATGAAGCTGTCACCTCTGAGCTCTTCAGTGCTGTCGGGGACAGGGAGGGAGGAGGAGAGGAAACCTGGTTGGCTGGTGTCACCCTGGTTGCTATGTATGGATGGACACGGACATTGTCCTGGATGCTCTGTGCAGCAGCACTGAAGCAAGTACACTTGCAGCACCCCCCTGTGTGCCTGGGAACCAATCCAGAACACACAGAGCCGGCATTGCTGGTGGTCATGATCTGGGCTCTGTGTAACCACCGTCCTGCCCGCCGTGGCCCAGCAAAAGAGGAGAAAGGGATTGCATGAGTGAGAGCCAAAGAGTCCCCAAATCACCCCTCCCGTGATCCATGTTGTCCTGAGATCCCAAGAAGCCTGGAATGTTCCTTCCTCAGGGGCCTTGGAATTCCTTTAAATAGCTAAGACTGTAGGATTTTATAGCCTGAGAAGTTCTCATGGTTCTTAAGCGGGAGCCTCAGAGGAAGAGAGAAACTTGATAGGAGAAGCATTTATCTCATGAAGAATTTGAGCCAGCAACTAAATTCCTATGGTGAAGCTAGTTATCAGCGTTATTGTGGCAGGTTGGACAGCTGAGACCTAGAGACTAGGGGCTTTGCCTCTGATCCTAAAGTTAATAGGTTATGAGACTCATTCTCTGGACCTGATGCTTATGAGTGAACAAGACAGTGATTTCTCCTGTGTAGTCCTCAGTTTCCTTATCTATTAAAAAAAAAGGCACAAAAACATTCACAGGAAGCTGAAGACTGATGACTTCAGAGGTGTGATATGTGTGGCCTCATGTAAATTCTCGACAGGTGGTAGTTCTGGATGCTTATGGGTGGACATCAAAGGTTTAAGAATGAGTGCCAGAAGGCATTGAAATCTTCCCGCTCCAAAGAGGACAGCTCAGGCTGTTGATATTTTTGCTGGTGGATCTTTGCACAAAATAGCAATGAACTCCAAAATGTCTGTATGAGGAGCTTGGGGTGGTTAGATCAGAAAAGGGAGCTAGGCCATATCCAGGGCTTATTAGGAAGTGCTCCCTGATCAGTTAGAGGCGTCTGCCCTGGCGTGAGCAGAGGCAGAGAGATACATGTGCCAGGATTGTGCAGACCCTGGCCTGGAGTCTGCCAACCAGGAAGCAAGCCAAAGGAGAGCGACTGAGCTCTGACCTGGACCAGGTGTGCTGGGGAAGCCTGTGCTCTGACATCAGCAGAAAAACGGAATAGAATGGCATGCGTCTGTAGCAGCGGTGTGATGCCCAGAGGACGGGGCTATGGACCCTGATATGCTCTGCCCACTGCCTGTCTTCCAGGCTCTCTTCACACAAAAATGCATCTACAGGGGCAGAATGGGCCTGAAGAGCGGCTGCACCCGATACTGTAATGCTACTGTTCAGGTAAGGGGGGTGTGGCCAGGGCCCTCATCCAGGCCACCAAAGGCGAGGCAGATCCAAGGCCACACTCTTGGGCCCATAGTCACAGGTGGCCTGTGGGACTTTGCAAGGGAACCTCCTCATGGCAACCAGGTCACCCCCTCCCTGCATCACATCTCCCTGAGACCCCGATTTCTCTTCACTGAGCCCACTCTTGCCTGAGTCTCCTGCCTGTCTCTCACCCACCTTCCTGCCTCAGAGCATCCACACCTGCCATTCCGCTCTCCAGATGCTCTTCCAGATTTTCTGGGGCTAAGTCATCTTTCAAGTCTGCACATCACTCTCACCTTCTCTGTCACTGCCTGATCCACAGTGGCCTGCCCATTTTCCCCCGACCCCAGCCTCCACTGCCACCACCGGATCACAGTACTCTGTTTTCCCAGCACAAACCATTCTCTGAAAGACCTTTTGCTTTTTTAAATTTCCTTATGGACTCTTCCCTGATTGCCACGGAGCCTCCGTGGGGCACCAGTCCTCATCTGTCCTGCTCACTGCACTGGGGCCAGGCTGGCACCCACGGTAGGTACTCAGTGGGTTTGTGGTGACCAGATGGCTGGGCACTAGCCATGTCATCATGCACCAAAGTGAAAAGCCAAGCTCATAGGGCGTCCCTGATGCAGTTTATTATAATAATGTAAATTAAAACATGTCTCCTTTGAGGAATCCGCCCTCTTCTTGGGCTTTCGAGGGACAACACACATTTTGCTTCTCAGGTACCAAAGTGCTGCAGAGGCTTCTACGGGCCCGACTGCAGCCCATGTCCAGGAGGCTTCTCCAATCCATGCTCTGGCAACGGACAGGTGAGAGGACAGACCTCTGAGACACGGACACAGTTTCACAAATGCTGAACTCGAGGGTCACAATAATTTCCCAAAACTGCTGAACGAAAAATAAAAAAAAAAAAAGAGCACAATGTGGTCACTGTTCCCAGGAAGTAAAAGAAATGGATTTTACTAGGAAAAAAGAAAAAAGAAAAACAGCACTTTCCTCCCATGGGAGATGTCACGGTCTAAGACTTCATGATATTTTTTTAAAATTTGATAATGTTGCCCAGTGACTGCTTTGTTGTTAACCCATCTACCAAACCTAGTGAGCTGTACAGGCCAAAACTCAACTCATTTCAGTTGGAGGCCAAAGGTAAAAGTAGCCATGAAGCATGTGGGGAAATTATAGACCAGAGCATTTAATGGTCCACATCTAAAATACGGTCTTGTAAGGGGAAAGAGGACCACTCAGCCACGAGTAGGGACCTTACGCAGAAGGGAGGAATGGGGAGCGGCCAGTGCTCCTGACAGTGGCCGGGTGGTTGGGAAGGCAGACCGTGCTGGACTCTGACATGTGTCCCTCTACACATCTGGCCTTGCCGGGCCTGGGCAGGTGGGAGGCAGACATGTTCACACTGAGGAATCACAGAGCTGAGCAAGGGAGCGTGGGGGGCAAGAAGGGCCGGGCACTCATCTGAAGGTCCCGTATTAGCACTGCCATCTTTTAAATGTCATGTGAAGGTTTCCAGTTCATCCTTGTGGTCCCCCCCTTGAAGGAGATCCCTTCACAGTCACTGTTTTATTGTCCTATCTGATACCAAGATGACCGCACTTCCCAGAAGGAGTCCCAAAGAGTCATTCCAAGTGGGAGGGAACCCGAGTTCACAGCGAGGCCATGAAACGTGGGTGCCTGTGACTCCTTGGCCGGTGTGTGTCCTGACGACCCACCGGGCCTGCCCTCGCCCCCAGTGTGCAGATGGCAGCAGTGGCAATGGGACATGCGTGTGTGACGACGGCTTCCAAGGCTCCCGGTGCCAGTTCTGCTCCGATCCCAGTAAATACGGACCTCGCTGTAACAAAAGTAAGTGTCACTTCAGGGTCTCCTTCTGCCGGACCCTCTTACACAAAGCCAGCCAGCGCACAGGCCTGGCGGTAATTAGGAGGTAATTTTGCTTGCCGTGTGTCATTGTCACAGGCATTTTTTTCCCTTATGTTCCTATTAGTGCCTATAGTTGTCCATAACAGGGGAGTTCATCTTGACATGTGACATCATTGGCTCCCTTCCCATCCCCAGTTCTTCCCCTTTCCCTCCCCTCCTTCACCTTGATCCTCTTCCTCTATTCTGCTGATTTCCCTTCTGTTTTTTTTTAACTCTGTGCATGATAGTTACACGTAAAAGTGGAATTGACTGCAATATACCCATGCACGCACACAGCAGAATTTGTTAATTTCGTTTCTCAGATCTTCCCCTTTCCCTTCCTCCTCCCTCCCCTTGATCTCCTTCCTCTACTCCACTATTCTTCCTTCTGATTTCATGAGATTCCCCCATTGATCCAAAAGAACTAAAATACAGACATAAGAATGTTTATAGCAGCACAGCTCACAACAGCCAAGTTCTGGATAGATAAAGAGAGGTGTATCTCCACAATGGAGTATTATCCAGCCATAAAGAATGAAATTATAACATCTGCTTGTAATGTCCTCCAGTAATGGAACTGGAGGTCATCATGCTAAGTGAAATAAGCCAGGCTCAGAAAGTCAGGGTTGAATACTCTCTCTCTCATATGTGAAAGCTAGAGAGAAATGAGGAACAAGAAGGGATCTCATGCAAATAGAAAACAGTGGAGCTGAAGAAGGGGGTTGAGGAGGAGGGAGAAGGAATGGGAAAGGGGAGGAACTTCAGAATGAACCTGATCAAACTGTGCTGCATGGAGGTAGGAATGAATCGACGAATCCCACTTTGGCATATAACTATAAGGCACCAATTTCTAAAATCGCAGGCATCTGTTAAGTGCTGCTTCTCCAGTGGTAGCAGGTGCCAAAGACTCGGCCCCACCTGCAGAGTTCCTGACTCATTAGGCCTAGGAAGGGGCCTGAGAATGTGCATTTTTAACAAGTTCCCAGGGGATGCCAAAGGGGAGGCACCCTTTGAAAACTGCACATCCCTGCAGCAGTCGTGGGTCTGCATCAAGGAACAGGCTTGCTCTCAAGCAGTCCTCTTCTTTCAGCTCCTCTGTTTGCAAGACGTATGACCTTAAGCAAGTTATTACAACTCTCTAGGCCACCAGGTCTTCATTTGTAAATAATGGTAACACTAGTAACTAGTAACTCGAAAGGTTAGTGCCACTTACAATTGGAAAGTTCTTCTCTTAGAGCAATGCTTAGCAGATGCTATGTGCTAAGTTAGCCTATGATTAGGCTATTACTATCATCTCTCTTTTTTTTTTTTTAGTTGTCAGTGGACCTTTATTTTATATATTGTTATTTGGTGCTGAGAATCAAACCCAGTGCCTCACACATGCAAGGCAAGCTCTCTACCACTGAACCACAATCCCAGTCCTACTATTATCTCTTATTGTCATTGCTGCTGTTGCTTTTATCCTAAGTGCAGTGGTATAAGAATCAAGAAGCTTGCAGAACATGTTAGAAAGTTCCAAACTATGAATATTGAAAAAAAAATCGGACACAATTTGAGAAAAAGGTATGAGGCTTTTAAAAATGACATCCTGTGTATATTTAAATATATGCATTTAAAATACATATTTCTAAGCAAAGGTTAGAAATGAACAACAAAGTGAAACAAATAAATAAGAATTTTCCATGCAGTCTAGACAACTGGAAGTTAAGTCCTCCACCTGCAATTTACTGACTGTATTACCTAAAGAAATGTCTCTCCATTTCTACACATACCAAATGAAGATAATATTGGTACAGTTGTCCCTCAGTATCCTTGAGGAGCTGATTCTATGGCCCCCATGGATAATAAGATCTATGGATGCACAAATCTATGCAGCATTTGCATATCTTCTCATTAAACCATTCCTAGCTTACTTATGATGCCAAAATACAATGTAAAAGCTATATAAACAAACTGTTGTTGTAGTGCATTATTTAGAGAATAATGATAAGAAGAGAAGTCTTATATATTCGGCATAAATACAATTTTTTTTTTTTTTTTTTGGTCCCAGGGATTGAACTCAGGGGCACTTGCGAACCACATTACCAGCCCTGTCTTGGATTTTATTTAGAGATAGGGTCTCACTGAGTGATGCAAATTTTTTCAGAAAATTTCTAATCCAAGGGTGGTTGAACCCATGGATGCAGAATCTGACTGTTGAGAGGATAGAGTGAGATCATAATTTGGAGATTTTTAACACAGAGCTTGCACCCATAAGTAATCCATAAGCAAAGCCACACTCATTGCCAACACAACTAACCCCACACATCAGATACAAAGCACACAGCCTCCCCTCCCCCCTTACTTTAACCATTTTCACAAACACCCTCAAGACAACAGAAACCAGAGCACAGCACAGTCAGGGCTGTTGAATCCTATTTTATTGTTCTTTTTTTTTTTTTTTTTTTTCAAATATTGTGGTGGGGTTATTTTTTTTTCTATGTTCTGAGATGAAAAAGAGACATTTATTGAAGAGATTCAATGTCGGCATTTGTCTGAGGCCTTTGGGGCAGGGGGTGGGGGCTAGGGCTGGGGCTGGGCTTCCAGTTCCAGTGTCTCTCATCCCAGGTCTGTGGCTGCCCACAGCCTCCCAGGGGGATCTTGCTCCTTGCAGGTTCAGCCTGGCTTACTTAAAATTTTTTAAGTAATATTTTGTTTTAAATCCAGCTGTGGTTTTCCAGAGCCCCTTGCTTGTATCTTTCTTCCCTTTCCTGGTGGTGGCTGCTGATTCCTATCCTATCAGTTCTTTCTGGGACAAAGTCCTGAATCCTTGGCCGCTTCCTTGGAGAATCTCCATGTCCCTCCTTCTCACTTACATTTGCACAGGCTCCAGAGTCTGATGAGCTGGGTCACGTTGCAATTGTCAAGACCTCTACTCAAAGGAAGCAGCTGAAGTTTAAAATGATAGCAGAGATGCAGAAATGCCCGTGAATGTAATAGAAATAGACTTTGGACACCCGGGTTCAAGTCCCTGCTTGGGGACTTGAATCGTTAGTGGCAATCTGAACGATTTTGTTCACCTCTCTGGGCCTCAGTTTCTGCATCTAGAAAACGGGGTTATGAGGGTGCTTACTTCCTGGGGCCGGTGACTGTTTATGACATGGTACATGCAGAAGGCTGGGCCCATGCCTCAGATAAAGTCAGGGCCCAAATATTAACCACTGGTTATCATGGATTTCTGAGATCGAGAGTGACACTCAAGCCCATCTGGGGCTCTGCCAGCCTGAAAAATCACTATTATTTATTCTAGAATGTCTTCAGGAGAAGGTGAGAAATTTCTTGGCTAAACTCCCCACCCACAGAGGGGTTGAAGATGAAGTTCCTTGGCCTCTTTCCCAGCAATATAAGCCACTTCCTCCCCACCTCCCCATATGGATGTATAAAGTACCCTGGGGACCAGGTTCTCCTCCTAGGTGGAACAGCTGGGCTCCCTGGGCTCAAGGTGGCCTGAAAAATAATGAGGCACTAAGAAACTGCAGCCGGTGGCTTCCCTGCATTCAGGAGAGGCCCTGCTGTGACAGGAGAGGGAGGCCAGAGGAGGGGCGCCCTGCCCTGGGGTGCCCCAGGCTGAGCATCTCCAAGCCGTGAGTGTCCCCATTCCTTCTCTTCAGAATGTCTGTGTGTCCACGGAACCTGCGACAACAGGATAGACAGCGACGGTGCCTGCCTTGCTGGGACGTGCACAGATGGCTCCACGGGGAGATTCTGTGACAAGCAGACATCAGCCTGTGGGCCCTACATGCAGTTCTGTCACATCCATGCCACCTGTGAATTTAGCAATGGGACAGCCAGGTAGGTCTGAGAAGGAAGACCCCTGACAACCCATAGTCTCAGTGCCACCGTTAGATGGAGACAGCCCATATCTAATTCTTGTGCATAAAGGCTTGTTCTCTCCGGCTGATGTGTGGCTTTTGTGGAAGAATGTCAGACTGAGATGGGTTCAAATTGAAGCATTCTCTGCTTTGAAACATACCAGGTGTGTGACCTTAGGCAAGTCACTTAATCTCTCTGAGCCTCACTTCTCTCATTAATACTAATACCTGCTTAACAGGGCAATGGTGGAGATTAGAAGAACTGAATGTAAACCACCCAGCATCAGGGCTAGCCCATTATAGATGTCACCTGGTGACAAACTGTAATTAAGATCACACATGTGAAAGCAATGAAGATTTGCTACCAAATTCCAACCTTCGAAGGCACCTTTACCTTCCCTAAGGCTGTTAATAATTGCTCTCCTGTTAAAGGTATCTGGCATGAAATGGAATCTTTTGTCAATGGATTGCCATTTATTTCTTTAATACCGCCTAAAACCTCCTTGGGCTCAGGGCATGAGAAATGTCGTAGGGACATTTTCTGTCTGGAGATATGCGGTTCCAAGGCAGTCACCCTCCAAAACATCGTGGGGAATGCAGAGGCTGTCTGGAATTCCTGGCCCTGTTCTTATACCACTTCTTTTAATTCATATTTTCATAGTTTTTTGCTTACTTGTTTTGATCTGTCTTCCCCACTAGACTGTAGGCTACCTGAGGCCAGAGACTGGACTTTGCCTTTTCCACAATTGTTCTATAGAACCTCTTCCTGAGGCCTTAGCATCTGCATCAGTGCATAAGGCAAACATCGCCTGTAATCAAAGACCCTTTAAAAGTTAGCCTGAGAATCTGATATTGAGATCAATAGTAATAACCTCTTCAGTCACCCACAGAGGTCTGTCTGTGTATACCATGTTACCTTGGGTAGGTCAAAGACCTTGGAAAGGAGCAAACTATTTCTTCATCTGGAAGCCAGATGAAGTGCACAGCTCCTCTAGGAACCTTGATATAGGAGAAATATTTTTGTTAACTTTGGAGAGCCTCTCTGAGTAAGTTAGAGTGGGACATGGTGGAATCATGGAGCCATGGTGTCTGCTGCATCTGTCACAGAGCTGTCAATAGATATTGGTTAATTGAACGAATGGCCTGCAAAACCTGTCCGTGTGGAACATCTTGAGAGGAAGCATTAATGGGTCAGGAAACTATGTCGTCTCAGAGAATGAGGCACCTGGGAATGTTGTTTGGAAAAAAGAAATATCTGAGGGACCCAGTGGGGGAAGAGAAGTTTCATCTGTCACTTTCAAACATTTCAAGAACTGTCTGAAGAGAAGGCAGAGCTGTTCTCTGCTGGACGAGAGGGAATAACTAGCATTGAGCTGGGGTTGCAAAGAGGCAAGTTCTGGTTCAATAGGAGCAGAAAAGCTGGGTCACACAGCTGCTAGGAGGGGGGCCTGGATTCCCACCCAGGTATGTCTCACTCTAGACCCCAGAAGTACCCTGGCCACCTTCACATGCTGCCTTTCTCCACGAGAGTCAGCTGGCCACCTGCCTGGCCACAGTGGCTCACCCCTGGCTGGCGGGCCCTGTCTTGGGTGGCCGGTGCTCCTCACTCCAGGGCTGATTTTGTGCATTCTTCTTTGCAGCTGTGTTTGCAAGGAAGGATATGAAGGAGATGGGGTGCGGTGTTCCGAGAGGGACCCTTGCATGGGATCAACCCCAGGAGGCTGCAGCCGCAACGTGAGTGTTGGTCTTCATTTCCAACCCGCCCGGGTTTTTAGGAAATCATGAGGGAATGCATTCCGAAAGGCAGTGTCTGGCCGGGCGCAGTGGCGCACACCTGTAATCTCATTAGCTTGGGAGACTGAGGCAGGAGGATTGCAAGTTCAAAGCCAGACTCAGCAACAGTGAAGTACTAAGCAACTCACTGAGGCCCTGTCTCTAAATAAAATACAAAATAGAACTGGGGATGTGGGTCAGTGGTCAAGTGGTCCTGAGTCTAATCTCACCACCTCCCAAAAAACGGGCAGTGTCTGATTGCCCTTCCTATGCACAAAGCACTTGTGGTTGAGGTTGAATTTTAAAGATGGCTGCCATAGGCTTGCTGAGAACTTTCACTCCCTAAATCAAATATGCAGGAAGCTTTAGATCCTTTAAAAGTTAGCCTGAGAATTAGATATTCAGATCAATAGTAATAACTCTTGATTTAAACTTCCCAGCTTATAAGGGACCTTAATGTACCTGATCTCATTTACTCCTCCCTCCAACCCAGTGAAGTAGGCATTGTTATCCCCATTTCACCAATAAGAAACTGAGAGAGGGGACATTAAGTGACTTGCCCTAATTGTTTTCAGGGGTGTAGCCAGAAGCCACCAATGCTTTCACTAATACTTTGGGAATGTCCCCACCACCCGGCCCAAGTCACCTCCACTCTTTAACTAGCATCCTCGTTTCCTCTCCTGCTGCTCACAATACATGGCCCCCCCCAACCAGAGTGGCTTAAAGTGAATCCGATCTTTTCCCCAGGCTGCAGCCCCTTCAGTAACTCCCCCAGGCTCTGAGGACAAAATCTAGACCCAACTGCCTGGTCCCAGCCACCAGGCTCCTCTAGAGCAAACCCACCTGCCTCAGACAGCCCATCTCAACGACTTAGGTGCCTTCCCCTCTCCCACCTGTCCTTCAGCCTCTGCTGTGGTCATCCCCAGAAATCAGGGGTTGGCATAGTGGTTAGAGACCTGGGTTCCTGCCCCTTTGTAGCTGTGTGACCTTGGGCAACACCTGTCTCCCCATCTGAAAAATAAAGACCGTATCAGGACGATTGTTTACACCTTCCAACCAAAGAAAACACTACTGGCTTAACCAACAACACAGGGACGTGAGCAGCGGTGGCCATTAGCAGGCCAGCTCCAAGCAATTCTGTTCTCTAAATCTTCTTTCCATGGAAGTTCATGCAAATAAGCATCTCAATTATTTCCATCGCACTCCTTGTGAATTTGTGTTTCTAGAACATACCTCTGGGTCCCTCTTGACTTTTGCAGTCGCGTGGCTGGGCTGGGGTTCAGGGTCTTGCTACATCTCTTCCTCCTGCAGGCAGAGTGTATCAAAACCAGCACGGGGACCCACACCTGCGTGTGCCAGCAGGGTTGGACGGGGAACGGAAGAGACTGCGTGGAGGTCAACAACTGCCTACTGCCAGGCCAAGGCGGCTGCCACAATAACGCAACCTGTTTGTACGTAGGCCCTGGACAGGTAGGTTGGCCTCGGAAACAGAGAGGAAGCAGGCTTCCTGTGGTGACTTCTTCTCCTGGCCACTGAAGTACTTTGGCTAGAAGTTACTGTGGCTTTCTTCTATCATGTGTGGCGGTGAGAATGCGTGGTCACAACAAACCTATGACCTAGGTTTCATTATTATCCCATCTTATCAAAAGGAATTGATGCACCAGGAGGCTAATTTGATCACATCACCTAGAAAATTAAATCATGTGAGATTTGCACCCAGAGAGACTGGCCCCAGAGCTGCCCTCGTAGTCACCACGCTGGACCACACTTTATATGTGTGATTGCTCTACAGCTTACTGACCATTTCCACTTGGCTTCGTTTCATGGAGACCAAGGCAGGGCAGGCTACTGCAAGGGTTGTACAACAAGAAGATAGTCAATGTCACTCAACTGCAAACTTAAAAACTTTAAAATGATCACTTTTGCCATGCATATTCTAGTAGAATTCTTTAAAAGAGGAAAAGATAAAATTCAATTCAAATTGATTTAAAAAGCAAAGGGACTATTTTGGCTCACACAACTATAAAGTCCATGCACAGGTGTGGCTGCAGCATGATTCAGGGCTCAGCAAGCAGCGTGAAGGAGCCACACCTTGACCCTGCTGCTTCTCAGGCTCCTGGGTGAGGGATGGTGTCCTGCAGCTTCAGACTTACACCATCACAACACTGAGAAGAACAGAGAACATTTTCTAGTAACTTCCCCCACCTCAAATCCAGGATTCATTCTCTTTCACTGGCTCAAAATGAGTGTGTTCACCACCCTGCTCGTCTGACACTCCCCTGAGCACAGCTCCAGAAATTGTGGCCAGGCTGTGGGTTGTAATGACAAGCCCGAATTCAAGTCCTGTGCTCCCACCCTTGGCTGGAGGAATCAGAAAAGTGTTTTATTATGTAGACCAAGAAAAAGGGGGAGGATATCCCCAAAGTCAAAGCAGAGTACAGTTTCCAGGATAGAGAACAGATGTGGGCTGACAAAATTAATTCCCTCCCTCTTTGATCCAGGGCTTCTCGGTGCCTGCTCTGGTTCAGCCAATAGGCTCAGTGCTGGGGACAAGAGATTACCAGGGCCAGGGCTCTCAGCCAGCCCCAGAGAAATACAGTCTGGTGCCAGGTGACAGACAAACATAGGAAAAATAACGTGATAGGGGCTGGGGTTGTGGCTCAGTGGTAGAGCACTCGCTTAGCATGCGTGAGGCCCTGGGTTCGATCCTCAGCACCACATAAAAATGAAATAAAGATATTGTGTGTCCACCTTCAACTAAAAAGTAAGATTAAAAAAAATTAAAAAAATTAAGTGACAAATGCTGCAAGATCTGTGCAGAGGGAGTCCCACGGTCTGGTTGGTTTCCTACTGATCCTTCTCCTTTCTCTGACAGCAGCCGCTGCTCCTGGGTCTGCAGTCAATGAGCTTTCAAATGAAGCCGCAGGAATCCTAATGGAAGAGCTCACTGCAGTCTCATATCTCGCTGAGCATTTAGTTAATGACTGCATTAATTTTAGACTCCTCACTCAAATTGCCAAACTGCACTTAAGCAAAGAAAAAAAATGTCTTGATGTCTGTATTTGTTTTTAGAGCTATTGTAACAAAGCAGCACACACAGGGTGGCATAGAACAACAAGAGTATCATCTCACATTTATGGAGGCTGGAGGTCTGAGGTCAATTGTCATCAGGATTGATTCCTTCTGAGGGCTGTGAGGGAGAATCTGTCCCTTGCCTCTCCCCTAGCTTCAGGTGGCTTGATGGCCATCTTCTTCGTTCCTGGGCTTGTAGACACATCACCCTGATCTTCACCTTCATGTTCATGTGATGTTCTCCCTGGGTACATGTCTGTCTCAAAGTCCTCCTTTTTATATAAGGACACTGGTCATATTGGGTTCTGGTCTTTTCCAGCATGACCCCATCTTAACTAATTACAGAAGAGCAACCCCATTTTCAAAAAAGAGAGTCAGAACTTCAACATATGAACTTGAGGTTGAGGGGACACAATTCGACCCCCACAGTATGGATCCCCTCTGTGCTGCAGATAAATGTGAAAATCATCCCGATGGGGCAGAGGAGAGGGAGACAGAGACAGGGAAGGTTTCTTTATGACATATATAAGAAACAGAATAGACCATATATAAAACTGCCCTCAGTTAGGACTAGTTGGCTTGAAAAGTTTGGGTCATACCAAATAGATACTAACCTGCATGTGCTTCTGTATCCTGTATAATTGTATATATGATATACATACTTACCTTGTAAAACACACATACCAGATAATACTTGTGCTTTTAAAGATAACGATTCATAAATGGAAGTTCTGTTCACTTCTTTCCTCAGCCTAAGGGGTTGTCTTGTGCCGCCTCTGGGGTGCATGTATCTGCTTCTGATACTAATCCCCAAGTAATTTTCCACCAAACACATGCACACCTTCCCACCTGTATTCAGTTCTCCTGACATTTGCCCTCAGCTTGAATGACCTCTGCACCTCTCTTTGTCCTCTACCAAGGATCAGTCATGTCTCACTTTCCAGAACATTCCCAACCCATCCTGCCTCCTCTGAATGATAGCAATCCCATCACATAAGCACCTCATGTGCCAGTGAAGCCACAAAACTTCTAGTATCTATTTTTTAGTGTTTATTAAGGTTGGATCCTTCTTATTATTTTTATGTACTTATGCTTTGCCTTCCTCTAGGTATATTGTAGGCTCCATAATAGTTCCCAATACCTGGGTGTTTTTTTTAATCCATTAAAATAATTGCTCCTTTTTACAATTATGTTTTAAATTCAAAGATATGGAATGACGATGGAAAACATTTTGGAAAATAGAAAAGGAGGGGAAAATTAAGACCACTCACAATGTCCCCACAATTACCATTGATATGCTGGTGTGTTTGGTTTTTCTGGTCTTTTGGCGGGGGCAGGGTTTTTTTTTTAGTTTCCTCTAATTTCTGTAATCACAGTTTTGCTGGTTCCTTATCTATATTGAACCCAAGCATTTCCTCATTTTGTCACATGGCCCATCATCTTCATCAAAGGTACTTGATAGCATGATCAGGGCCACTGCTTATATAGCATAGCTTCTGTACAGCACAAAGTACCTAATCTGTGGGGAAGTGGGGACTGAAAGGCAGACGGCACCCTGCCACCAAATCCTGCATCCCAGTGTGAGACTAAACCTTCACAGAGGAAGGGGCACTTTATTTGCATGAAGGTGCAATTCACCTGTAGAGCCAGGTGCCTATGGGTTGTCTATGTGGGTTGTCTTTGCCTTACTCAAATTTACCCACTATGGAGGGAGACCTTTTCTAGACTGAACAAGGTGTCCTCTAGGCTAACAATAGCTCTGTGCATGAATCTCCACCAAGTTGATACCCCATGGCTTGCCCTTTCTCTCCCAGGTATGGGGGCCAACTTTTACAATGTGATGCTAGTAGGCTCTAAATTCTCTCCAAGACTATCTACACAGGCCCTTCTAGGGTCAAGTATTCAAAAAGAAAGTACCAGGGAGCTATACGACTGGGAGATGTAGTGCAGAACGTGTAGACTAACAGCTCTAAAATCTGATATCAAACAAAAGACGTCATCAGTATTCTCTAGGAGGGCTGAGCAACGATGGTTTCCATTATTTATTTTCCAGTGCCTTGGGAAGGCAAAGGCTTGGAAACCACTTGCTTTCAACAATCCCCTTTAACTATGTCTTTGGAATTGTAGAATGAATGTGAGTGCAAGAAAGGATTTCGAGGAAATGGGATTGACTGTGAACCAATAATTTCATGCTTGGAACAAACTGGGAAATGTCATCCTCTGGTGAGTTACTTGACTTTTTGTCATTACTTAAAAAAAAAAAGAGCTTGAGAAAGAAAGAAATTAGATTAGTTCTTATCAGAATCCCTCGTGCTCCCAAAGGGAGCCCCTAAGCAGAATATGAACAGTTATTGCAATTTTCACTCCATTTCAAAGTTTGGAAGAACGGATGTAGGGTTGCCAGATGAAATACAGGACACCCAGTTGGATTTGAATCTCTGATACAAAAAGAATAAGTTTTCAGCAAAATTATAGCCAAAATAATGCATAAGGAAAGCTTGTACTAAAACTTATTCATCATTCATCTGAAACTCGAATTTAACTGTGCCTTGTATCTTTCATTTTCTAAATCTGGCAGAGAACAAAAGTAAGATTTTATTTTTAAAAATGTTTTCATTGGTACATGATAGTTATACATAATGGTGAGGTTCATTCTGACATAATTATAGATGCATGGAGTATAATTTGCTCCACTTCAGGACTCAGTACTTCCTTTTTCCTCCCCCTCTCCCTCCCCTCATTCTCTTCCTTATTCTACTGGTCTTCCTTCTATTTATGTATTATTTTTAATTGGTGCTTTTGTAGATATACATATATGTGGAAATCACTGTGGTGTATTCACATAAGTACATAGCATCATTTGGTCAATTTTATTCCTCAATTCCTCCCATTCTCTACCCCTCTTTCCTCCCCCTCAATGCCCTTCCTCTATTCCACAGATCTCCCCTGTATTTTCATGGAATCCCTCTTTTTCTTCTCCCTTATTTTGCTCTAGTTTCCACATATGAGAGAAAACCTTCAAGCCTTGACTTGCTGGGTCTGGCTTATTTCGCTTAACACAATATCCTCCAGTTCTATCCATTTACCAGCAAATGCCATCATTTCATTCTTCAAAGAAAGAATTTCAATGTGGTTAAATAAGAGCTGTGCCTGCCATACAGACAGGAGCCTTTCCCCGCAACACTGAAGGGTCAGTGGGTCCCTCCCACCCTCTTTCAGCCCACATGTGTAGATCTCACCATAGACGGAACACATTGTCTCACCGACTTAATTCAGGTGTAACGTTCAGCTAGAAAACAAAACATGTCCTTCACCTTGGTTTCATCAGGCAACCTGTCAGTTTGCTTCTGCTGGTGTCTGGAGCTGTGTTTGTCAAGAGGGTTATGAAGGAGATGGCCTCCTGTGCTATGGAAATGCAGCCATGGTAAGTCATTGGTGAGGGACTCAAGTACGGAATGAAGACAAACCCTAAGGAGGGCTGGGGATGTAGTTCAGTGACAGAGCTCTTGCCTCGCATGTGTGAGGCTCTGGGTTCCATCCCCCACACCACAAAAGAAACACGACAACAACACAGGGCAAATAAACCTCTTAAGAGCTCGCCTTGAACATGCTCTATCTACACATTCTTTGCTCCAGGAGATTTTATATGAGGCAAGGTGCTTCTCACAGAAGCCATACAGGCTCTGTGGCATTTTTCATGAGCTGCAGGGAGTTAACTTTTATTTGGCACCTTCTGGATGCCAAGTAGTCCTGACTCCTCTTTCTTGCTAATTTGTCTCTTCTTCCCACGTCCCAAATGAACGACTGACTGGCCTTGCTAAGCTGCCTGGTCTGTCCTACCTACACAGAGTCTCTCCCACAGGTACCCAGAGCACCCTGGCTTACCGCTGTCAGAAGTGTGTGTGTGTGTGAGTGTGTGTGTGTGTGCATGTGTGTGGGTGCATGGGTGTGAACACCTTTGTATCAGGCATTTTACTAAGTTCTAAACGTGCCACAGTGTTTCATTTAAACGTCACAACAACCCTCAACAATAGTTTGATGCTATTAGTGCCCATCTTACAGGTGAGGAAACTGAGAGGCTAAGCAAACTTGCCTGCGGTCAGTGACCATCTAAGTGCAGAGACACTTAACTGCCGATGTAGAGTATTCTATCCAGACAGCCTGGGTCACACCAAATCGTCACTGTCCCTGCATTGGTCCATCTCCTCCAGCACTGAAAAATAAACTCTAGAGGGAAGGTCTCCATCTTGTTTCCTAAGCCACTCATGTTGCTTGCAAATATGTGTCTGAATGCGACATTTTCTCATCACTTCCCATTGCTATTTGGGTCCCTCTCCTCCTCTCTCCATGGGCACACCAACCCCCCCAGGGCCAGCCTCCTGAACTGAGAGCCCTGCTCCATTGCTGGTCCCTGGAGATGCCATGGCATCCAACAGGCAGGATGCTGTTCAGGACTGGTCCCGCTCAGATCAGGCCAAGCAGCTAACTAGACACCCTGGCACAGAGCTCAGACTCCCACACTTTTTCTGTGCTGTCCATGGGCCACATTGCTTAAGACCCTAAAATTCTCCTCTCACCTTGTCCCTCACCTTCTGTGGAAAATAAGGTGGGCCCTGCCATCAGTCAGGGCCCATCCCCTCAAAACTTCCCCTCTAAGGGATTATTCAAGCATCTCAGTTCTCATGCTAGTTAACTTTCTAAACTTTTTAACATGTATTTACTGATTTATTAAATAGCCTCAGCTGCCTTCAAACAGGAACTGAGCTCTGAGATTTACGGTCTTGATGTAAACTGGCATATAATATTGCTCTTGCACTTCAGTGATATTAGTTTTTTAAGTGTCATCATGAACATTAAGTTATCTAATTCTCTTAATCCCCGGAGGAAAGCCTTGTCAGATTGAGGTTTCAGATAAGACACTTGTGTTCTCAGAGAGAGTAAGTAGCTTTCCCAAGATCACACAGCTGGTAAATCGCAAACCCAAGAATTGAGCCCTGTCTTTTTTTAAAGCAAAGTCTAGAGTTGTTGTAGTTGTTGTTGTTGTTCACAACCAGCAGTGTTGGTTATCTTTTCAAGTCTTTTCTTCCTCCAAACAAATGCAAGCTGTAGAAGGGCAGACCCCACCTTCGCCCTCCCTATCCTGCTTCCTTTCTTCATTCCATCCCAGCGCCCTGGTGGTGGCTCCATCAGTTAACAAATTCCTCAGTGCGTAATGAGAATTGACTGCATGCCAGCCTCTATTCTAAGCCCTTTAGAAACATTAACACCTCTAGTTCTCACCCTATGAGTTGGAACTTTTATTATCCCCATTTTACAGATGAGAAAAAAATTGAGGTGCATTAAATACCTTACCCAGGGAACTAGGAAATGGCTGAATCGAATGAACATGCAAGTGGTTTGAGTCCATGCTCCACGCCACCCCTCAGCATAGGCTCTGAAAGGGCCTATTTGCTGAACTTTGTGGCCCGCCCTTAGGGTCTACGTGGCCATGTTCTAAATTCAGTTTGTTGCTTTACTTGAAGTTTCTGGAATTAATTCTTTACCTCAATCTGGAGGATAATCAAGCCCCCTAAGTGTGAAGGTACGGCCACATGGAATCTCAGCTAGTTTGGGCACCGTCCATGTCAGCGTCAGGGAGGTGGCCCAGAAAACACACCCAGCCCTTGAGGGCCAAGTACAGGCTGCCTAGAAATGCTTCTCATTGATTCTTCTCTTGTGTTCTCTCTCCTCTCTCCCGCCCTCCTTGCCTGCAATGAATAAGGAATTGTCATTCCTCTCGGAAGCAGCTATATTTAACCAATGGATAAATGTGAGTACCCTCCTTGCAATTCAGTATTGGCAACCTATGTGATTTTAGAAATCTGGAACGTATATGATAGAAAATTGAAAATTCAGCTGATAAGGAGGGAGGGGGTTTGTTCTGAACAGTGGTTCTCAACCCTGACTGTGCTTGAGAGTCACAGGGAACACATTTTTACACACACACACACACACACACACACACACACATATATATATATATATACGCACCTTTGCTTGGAACCCCCCCACACCCTGCCAAGACTCTGATCTGCTAGGTCAGAGGCTTGCCCTGGGCATCAGTATATTTTCAAAGCTGCCCAGGTGACGCTGGCATATAGCTGGGACTGGGAATTTATGGTCTATGGTAAGCTGCGGTGGTCAACCTTTCAACCAATTCAAATATATATGAATAGACTTGTTCATCAGATAGATATTTTTTAAAAATTAATATCATTCATGTTGTACGTCACCAAGTTAGATATGGATAACTGCAACCAGGGATATTTCATATGTGCCTAGTTCTCAGCTCAACGTGCCCAGAAGAGCTTGTCCTTCACCCCTGGAAAGAATCATAATAACGAATCCAGTCCCACCCTAGCCAGCTACCCGAATCTCTGTGCCCTCTGAATGCACCTAGGTGGCTGTTCCAGCCAGCCATCGTGATCAATGGTTTAACCCCTTTCAATCAGCACAAGCAAGATGGGTCCTGCCTGGTCAGCACCCACTCTGGGACAGCTCCCTGTCACTTCTGTACAGAGCTGCTCCAATCGCCCTCCCCCTATGGACAAGAGAGGGGATTGAGAGCCCTCTTCTGAGCACACTGATTTCCACCTAGACCCGTCACCCACACGGTCACCCATGTGCACATACCTGCCCCATGCTGTGCCTGATCCCATTCTGACTAGCTCACAAGAGCTGACTGCACATTTTTTTACAACTCCACTTTCAATGCTGTCACGTTGGTTGCTTAAAATTAGCCCCGATGGGAGTATTTACACCTGAGAAGTCAGCAAATGCTACAAACCAAAGTGGTCTCCCCCTCCCCACCCCAGAGATCCAGATGTTATGCATACATGCCACTGCTTCTACCCAGAGCTGGCTCTCTAGCAAGAACAAAATGTCGGTGATGATCAATTTCAGGTTTCTATTCTCTTCCATGTTGAAACTGTTCCTATAATCTCCTCCACCATCCTCACTGGAAAGATTTTCCAGAATTTTCATGGGTTTTTTTATGTGTCTGCATACACACACACACACACACACACTCACACACACACACACACAAAGTTCTATCAGGACTATTTCTCTAGCTCTTCATTTAGACTATAGTGAAAAGTACCTATAGCGACTCAAAGTGTGACCTGTTCAGGAAAACCTGTGTTTTGACAAGACAAAAGAATGAGTCTCAAAAGAGAATATGAGTCATCAGCTTGTGGTTAGGATGGATTTGGAGACGGACCTAGGAGGACCTCGCCAGTATCCCTGGAATTGCATCATATGCAATATTGTCACCTCTGCCAAGTATGCAGGTATTCAAGTATTCCATTAGTCCCCTAACATGAGTCTCTTTTTTTCCTGGCGCGACTCAGAACGCTTCTCTACGGCTCATGCTGTCCACCACCTCGAACCTCACTGTCCTTGTGCCCTCCCACCAAGCTATCGAGAACATGGACCAAGATGAGAAAACCTTCTGGCTGTCCCAGAGCCACATTCCAGCCTTGATAAAGTGAGTGGTCTTTATTTTATTCACCATGACCTCTGATGGGCATCCGTGGGAACATAGAAGATTGATGTAGGGGTCCTTCACATCCTTCAACTGAGCCTCCTCCCTGCCCTCCGCCCTAGGACAGTAAGCTGGCATTATTGACAGGCAGCTCTGTGCCATGCACTGTTCTGCTTTGCATAAGACTTTCAGTTCAGCCACACACACCCCAGCAACAATCCGAAGAAACGGGTGTTATAATTATTCTTATTTTACAGATGTGGAAACTGAGGCACTGGGTGGTTAAGTCACTAACTCAAGCCAAGACTGATACTTGCAGAGGGAATTTGAAATTTGAATATGGCCATCTGGCTCCAGAGCTTATTCTCCTGACTCCTCAGTGACAGCGCTTTGCACCTGGATGTTTTGTCCTAACCCTATGGTCTGTTGTTTTAGATACCACACACTCCTAGGCACGTATGGAGTGGCAGATCTGCAGAACCTGTCATCTTCTGACATGCTGGCAACATCTTTGCAGGGCAACTTCCTTCACCTGGAGAAGGTGGATGGGGTAAGAGAGCTCTGTTTAATTGAAGCATAGCATCTGTGTTCATATTATACTTTTTTAAATTTTTTGATGTGGAAATTTCCAAGTATATGTAAAAATGGAGCCCCAGGTGGACATTACCCAGCTGCAACAATCAGCACATACTCACATTTATGTGCGTGCACACATGCACGCGCGCTCACACACGCGCACATACACAGAGCAGCTATCCTATGAAATGTGGCCATGTTCATATTGATTGGTCACAAGGCTCCTCCTGACAGACATAGATGAATACAGAGAGGATGAAGGATGTGCAATTCCAACTACTTTTTTTTTTTTTTTTTTTGCATCTGGTTAACTAACTGGTTATTAGTATCTTACTAAGGGGTCAGCACAGATCATTAAAACTTTACAGGAAGTGAGAGGCCTGCAACAATACCTACTGAGCCCCTACTATGCACAGGCCTGGATCTCAGTGCTGGAGGTCAGGCAGCACCCAAGGGAGAGCCCAGCCCCAGGGAAGCTCATCGTCTGGCAGTCCTAGAGAGTGTCCAGGACTCTGATTTCAAATCCCAGGAGGAAACCTGGTTGCTTGGCTGCAAGTGACAGTGTTTTAAAGTTCTTTCCATGAATTGCACCGATAAGACAAGGGTTCTGCCAGCAACAACTGCTACACAGGGCATCACGGGCCACAGTCAAAACCGCCTTAGAATCACTGCTGTGGAGTGTCCCTGCGTCCTGCCCAGCAGCAAGCACTCGGGCAAGGACCTGTTCAGCTCACCTAAACGTGTGGGGCTCAGTTTAGAAAGTAGACAACACCTACAAATGGTCCTGTGGATATTTCTGGGTGTCTTGTTCTGATGATTCCAGTGATGCTCATGTTATTTTCTGAGTTTTTAAAATAAAAATTTGAGGTGCAAAGACACAGCTGGGCTGGAGGGATAAGTTCCAGTGTACTGCCACACAGAAGGGACGATATTGAAGCACATAAATCAAATAGCTAGAAGAGAGGCTTTTGAATATTCTCATAACAAAGAAATAAATTATTAAGGTGATGGGTAACCTAAGTATACGGAATTGATCATTACCCAATGTATACATGCACTAAAATATCACACTGTGACCCACAGTATATACAATTATCTATCAACTAGAAGATAAGTTTTTAAAAAATTGTATCTATTTAAAGCGTGCAGCATGGTGTTTTCATGTACACATACATTATGAAATGGTTACTGCAGTCATGCTAATGTGTTGGTGTTTTAATTCATTGATTCTCTTTAGCAACATTAACTGAACATCCACCCTGGGCAGGCATATCCCAGGCTCTAGAGATTCAAAATCCATCAAGGCCCCTGACCTAGACAGGCTAAATGTCAAAGACACATTTTTTTTTTTTTGTTTCTTTTTTTTTTTTACCTCCCTGTATGTATACATACAGGGATTATAACTTCCCATTTTTGTGGTTGTATGTGATGTGGAGTTACTCTGGCTGTGTCTTCATATATGAACATAGGAAGTTGTGTCCAATTCATTCTACTGTCTTTCCCATCTCCATCCCCCCTCCCCCCCTCCACTGCCCTGTCCAATCCAGTGAACCTCCCCTCCTCCCTCCCCTCTCCCCACCTATTGTGAGTCAGCTCTGCATATCAGAGAGAACATTCAGCCTTTGGTTTTGGGGCTTGGCTTATTTCACTTAGCATGGCAGTCTCCAGTTTCATCCATTTACCAGCAAATGTCATAATTTCATTCTTTTAATGGCTGAGTAATATTCCATTGTGTTTATGTACCACATTTTTTAATCCACTCATCTGTTGAAGGGCATCTAGGCAGATTCCATAGCTTAGCTATTGTGAATTGAGTTGCTATATACATTGATGTGGCTGTGTCACAGAAGTATTGCTGATGTTAAGTCCTTTGGGTATATGCCAAGGAGTGAGATAACTGGATCAAATGGTGGTTCCATTTCAAGTTTTCTGAGGAATCTCCATACTGCCTTTTAGAGTGGTTGCACCAATTTACAGTCTCACCAGCAACATACGAGTGTACCTTTTCCCCTACATTCCCACTAACATTTATTGTTACTTATTCTCTTAATAATTGCCATCCTAACTGGAGTGAGGTAAAATCTCAATGTAGTTTTAATTTGTATTTCTCTAATTGCTAAAGATGTTGAACTTCTTATATATATTTGTTGATCAATTGTATTTCTTCTTCTTTGAAGTATCTATTCAGTTCCATAGCCCATTTATTGATTGGGTTATTTGGGCTTTTTGGTGTTAAGTGTTTTGAGTTCTTTATATATCCTGGAGATTAATGCTTTATCTGAGGTGCATGTGGCACATATTTTCTCCCATTCTGTAGGCTCTCTTTTCACATTCTTGATTGTTCCTTTGTTGAGAAGAAGCTTGTCAGTTTGAATCCATCCATTTATTGATTCCTGATTTTACTTCTTGTGCTTTATAAGTCTTGTCAGTAAGTAAGTCAGTTCCTAAGCTGATATGGTGAAAATTTGGGCCTACTTTTTCTTCTATTAGGCACAAGGTCTCTGTTCTAGTGCCTAAGTCCTTGATCCACTTTGAGTTGATTTTTGTGCAGGGTGAGAGATAGAGGTTTAGTTTCATTTTGCTACATATTGATTTCCAGTTTTCCTAGTACCATTTGTTGAAGAGGCTATCTTTTCTCCAATGAAAGTTTGGGGCACCTTTGTCTAGTATGAGATAACTATATTTATGTGGGTTTGTCTCTGTGTCCTCTATTCTGTACCGTTGGTCTACATGTCTGTTTTTATTCCAATACCATGCTGTTTTTGTGACTATGGCTCTGTAGTATAGTTTAAGGTCTGGTATTATGATGCCTTCTGCTTAACTTTTCTTGCTAGGGATTGTTTTAGCTATATTGGGTCTTTTGTTTTTCCAGATGAATTTCATGATTGATTTTTCTAGTTCTATGAAGAATGTCATTGGAACTTTAGTAGGAATTGCACTAAATCTGTATAACACTTTTGATAGTTTGGCCATTTTGACAATTTAATTCTGCCTACCCAAGAACATGGGAGATCTTTCCATCTTCTAAGATCTTTTTCAATTTCTTTCTTTAGAGTTCTATAGTTTTCATTGTAGAGGTCTTTCACCTCTTTTGTTAAATTGATTCCCCAAAAAAATTTTAGACTATTGTGAATAGAATAGTTTTCTTAATTTCTTTTTCAGTTTATTCATCACTGATGTATAGGAATGCAATTGATTTATGGGTGTTAATTTTATATCCTGCTATTTTGCTGAATTCACTTATAAGTTCTAGAAGTTTTCCAGTGGAGTTTTTGGATCTTCTAAATATAGAGTCATGTCATCAGCAAATAGTGATAATTTGAGCTCTTCTTTTCCTATTTGTATCCCTTTAATTTCTTTCTTTTGCCTAATTTCTCTAGCTAGCATTTCCAGGAATATGTTAAATAGAAGTGGTGAAACAGGACATCCCTGTCTTGTTCCAGTTTTTAGAGGGAATGCTTCTAATTAGAAATGCTTCTAATCTCCATTTAGAATGATGTTGGCCTTGGGCTTAGCATAGATAGCTTTTACAATGCTAGGTGTGTTCTTACTGTCCCTAGTTTTCCTAGTGTTTTGAACATGAAGGGGTGCTGTATTTTGTCAAATGCTTTTTCTGCATCTATTGAGATGATCATATGATTTTTGTCTTTAAGTCTATTGATGTGATGAATTATGTTTATTGATTTCTGTATGTTGAACCAACTTTTTTCTCTGGGATGAACTCCATTTGATCATAGTGCACTATGTTTTTAATACGTTTTTGTGTGTGATTTGCCAAGACTTTATTAAGAATTTTTGCATCTATGTTCATCAGGGATATTGGTCTGAAATTTTCTTGCCTTGATGTATCTTTGTCTGATTTTGTTATCAGGCTGATATTAGCTTCATAAAGGGAGTTTTGACGGGTTCCCTCTTTTTCTATTTCATGGAATAACTGAGGAGGATTGGTGTTAGTTCTTCTAAAGACATGTTTTTAATGAGTTCATTCCTATGTCTGATATAAATATCTCCTTTAATCGAGAGAGATGTGCACAGTGGCCATTGCTCAGGGAACTTGGGAGCTGCCCAAAATGAGAAAAGTCTCCGTCACCCAGGGCTCCCAGGAGGAATTTCAAATAAAGGGTCACGATGACCAGGTGTGGTGGCGCATGCCTATAATCTTAGCAGCTGGGAGGCTGAGGCAGGAGAATCACAAGTTCAAAGCCAGCCTCATCAACTTAGCAAGGCCCTAAGCAATTCAGTGAGAACCTGTCTCTAAATAAAATATTTAAAAGGGCTGGGAGTGTGGCTCAGTGATTAAATTCTCTGGGTTCCATTCCCAGAACCAGTACCAAAGAGGGAGGGGGATCACGATGAGGAGAAGAAGAGGGTGGAGCTCAGTTGCTCTACCTGGCTGGTGGCTGGCTGGGTAGCTCGGGTTTTACTTAGCCACACTTCTAAATAATTGATAGTCCTAAAAAGTGGTTAGATTCTGACCAGAAAATTCAGTTTCTGTCTGTATCAATTTTCTGGGGCTGTTATAACAACAGAAATGTACTGTCTTGTGGTTCTGATGGCCGGAGTCCAACATGAAGGTGTTGGCAGAGTAGGGTCCTTCTGAGGCTGGGAGGGAAGGCACAGCTGCAGGCCCGCATCCTGGGCTGGCAGCTGTCATGCTGATTGATCACATGGCGTCTCCCTGGGTAGCTGTCTCCGTGCAAACTCCCCCTATTTATAAGGACACCTGTCGTGTTGGATTAGGGCCCACTATAAAGGCTTAATTTTAACTGGAGTATGTCCTAAGTACCCTACTTATTTAAATAAGATCACAATCTGAGGTCCTGGAGGTTAGGGCCTCAATGCGTGAATTGTGGGGTTAGGGTACTCAGTACTATCTGCATTTTTTTTTCAAACTGTGGGGTCACCTTATCATTAAGGTAACCTCACCCAGTACTTTTTTTAGTGAAATAAAATAGAATGAAATAGAATTGATAACAGTGAACTCCTGCATAGTAGGGGAAAATACCCTTTCATTTTTTGTGTGTGTGATGTCTAATAAGTCACAATTCAAAGGTATTTCTTACTCTGGGTGTAAAGTGTTAAGGTCACTGCTGTTCAAGGAGTGCAAAACCCAGAGATAATTTGTACCGTCCTCTGTCCAGTTTTAAGAGGACAGTGGAACAAGTTGCCAACAGACCAAAGAAGACAAGATGTAAGACAAGGTTTATGGAGAAATGCTTATGGGAAGATCCAGGGGCAACAGGCTAGTCAGGTGCTTCACCAGGAAGTACAGTGGTGACAGGCTGGGCAGGTGCACCTCCCCACAAGGCTTTGTCCAGGGGAGGCCAGTAGATGAGGTCTCTCTCTGTGGTGCTCTGATCTGCACCAGTTACCACAGGGAGGGACTTTACAGGTTGGGTTCAGAAGCAGCAGCATCTTGTCTTGCTTTGTCCACCGGATGACCACAGTCTCAAGCCAGCATGCAAGAAAGTAGCTTCCTACACATAACCCTAACTTGTCCTGGTTCCCAGTCTGCACCAGAGAAAGCCCATGTCCTTGGGGACAATGTTCATCTGCGCATTCTCACCCAGACTCGCTGATATTGTTCCCTGTCCCAAAGCCAGGTGCTTAGGAATGGCAAGAGGCATTTTAGGGACCAGGCGTTTTACTGTCCTCCTTTTCTCCAAGGATGACACATAGTTCAATCCTGAGGTTGGCTGTGTAAACACTCACCTCCCCACTGGGGTTTACATTTGCAGAATATCACCATCGAAGGAGCGTCCATTGTTGATGGGGACAATGCGGCCACCAATGGAGTGATACACATCATCAGCAAGGTGAGGGCTTTCGCTCTGTACACACTCAGCGTCCCCCCTCTTTGTCATCTGTCCTTCTGTATGGTATCGTTTTGGGAAAATTAAACATGCTCGGTCTTATTATAAAGAAACCTGTCTTGTGCTTCATCTTAAAGCCATTTAGAGTCAGACTCAGCCACCCTTTCCCCAGCCTGTGCTCCACCACAAGCCCTCTGTCAAATGCAGCCACAAATATCATCTTTCCTGAGTATGGAAAGGTCGTAACAGGCCCGTGAGCCTCCTAGCATCGGGAGTCTCATAATTCAGAACTAGGGGAGGAGGCCAGGGGTGCGATCCAAAAGGTTCTAAGGGAAAAAAAATTAAAAGCGGTAGAAAAAGTATGATGAGATTTTCATTTTCTGCTAAGTCTCAATTCAACAGCTTTCAAAGGTATGACGTGGAAAAAAATAGGAAACGGAGTTGTGAGCTACCCTATCATTTTCAGTTACTATATTAGGATCTTCATTCAAACTGAAAGAACACACTTTCAGAAGGTAGAAGATGAGCAGAGACAATTAACCCATTGCATTTTAACTAAAATTATTCTCACTTGGCAATTATATACTCACTCACTTTTTCATTTGAAGCTGTTGAAAAAGTCCACTGTTCCTGTTCAGAAGAGAAAGGGTATTTGTTAGAATCCTGGGTCTACAATTTTGCAAAGATCTTGCAGCCTCCTGAGTTCCCAAGAGGCCGTAAGAAGCACATTTTAAGCATGTGATTCACTACTGGCAGGAAACTGGGACTTCATGTAATACAAAGCAACATCACCTAACAGGGGTGTTTCTCTTGTCCACCCCTGGCTTTCCAAAGTACTGAAATGACTTTTAAAAACATCAAATTATCTCTTGTCCCTTCCTCCTTTTTTTGAATGGATGCAACCTTCCTTAGTAGAGTGGCACCCCAAATCATCTCCTACACTGACTCTATTACCATGGGGCCAGTCCACATCTCACCCCCTCTCGGGAGTCCTCCCTAATCCAAGCAGCCCAAATTACTGAGGATAAATTCTAAAGTGTCAAGAGGATAAATTCTAAAGTCATACGGAGTCTGGGCTGGGAAACTTGTCTGTTGTGTGACCTTGGGCAAGTCACATAACTTCTCTGAGCCTTGTTTTTCTTCCACATGAGGATTAAATAACTGTCTATCTTTATGCCTGCTGCCGAGTAGACCATCAATAAATATTAATTTCATCCCCTTCTTCTTCCTCTGAAATTCCCTGGGAGCTTTACATAGTATGTATTTGGCTAGCTATCAATTTTCTCATGTTGATAATTATTTCTTATGGTGTAGGTCATGAACCCCTCTAGTGATGGCATGTCCCTCTGCATGTCCTACCCAGTTCTTTGCTTAGACTCTGGTTGCCTGAACCCTACTGGGCTCCTGCAGTATCTGTCCTCTGGCATCAAGATCCCTTTATCAGAACTGCCATGTACAGTTGTGCAAATTGTGCCCTGAACAAAGGAGCCTGGCCAAGGGGTGGAGTGGAGTTCCAAACTCCAGCCCACAACACTTGCCATGATTTGTGCCCATTTAGGGTTCTGGAGAAAGGGGTGCCTCTTTTAAAAATGGCAGTGGCCTTCTTAATCACGTATAATTATGTGACATGGACATAGAAACCAAGTCTATCACACCATTGCCTCATAGCTCTCAAACCTGTCACTTCCCTTCTAAGCAACTCAAGTCCTTCCTCCCCCTGGAGCTCCAGAAACTCAGAAGTGTGTCATCTTCCTGTGACCCAGAGACTGGCAACTTCCTCTGTAAATATCCAGATTGTGACTATTCGACTTTGCAGCTCATTTGGTCTCTGTCACAACCATTCAATTCTACCATTGCCACACAAAATCAGTCTTAGACAACGTGTCCACAAATGTGCATGGCTGTGCTCCAATCAACTTGATTTTCAAATATGGCAGCACACTGGACCAGGCCGACTCCAGTAATATGGATGTCGGTTCCCCGGGGCAGGACACAGGCCTCAGTCACATTTGTCTATCCGTGCCTGGCTCATGGTATTGGCTGAAGATGACAGGATGAGAGAAACATTCCAGTGGCGGGTTCTTCCACCTGAAAAGGTTCTAGATAGAATGAGAAGATGGAAATTGTTTTCTTGCCCAGAAGGTCAGCCATACCAACTTTACACATGCAAATGCCTGTATGGACCAGATGGGTGAGGAAATGAGCAGGGGGAAGACCCTAGGGAGAGGTGGAGACCTTAACCAAGGCAGCTGCTGCCACTCTCTGCACGTGGTCTTATCGGTGGGCTTGCTGACGGATATTTTTAAAGTCAGGAATCTACATCTTTATGTAAAAATTCCCTTAGTTTATCACACTGCCTGAGCCAAGAAGAACATTTGTACAAGGCAGATTCAGGCTCCTGGGTTACAGTAGACTTCAGGCTTCTGGAAAGAAATGAAAGGCTTGAAGAATAAGCAAAAGGACAAGAAATAAAGGATTTTAGCTGCAGCCTGTTGTAGGTCAGTTAGATTTTAATCTACTCCAGACAGAGTAGATTAAAGAAAGTTAGAATGGATTCCTCAGGGGGAACCAGGAACTCTTCTATGTGAGATGAAATTTTCTCTAATTAGGGGGACCTGCCTACAGGCAAGACATAAAACTGAACTAATAACATCTCCAAATTCTCTCAGCCTCGTTGCTCTGCATCCTTAAAATAATTTTATTCTGGGAGAAATCAAAACATTTTCAATGTCACTTCCTTTGTCTAGAGAAGTTAACAGGACGTCCTTATGTATCAGTGAAGCAGCAGATGCTACCAACGTGTGCTAAACAGAATTCTGGGGTTTTCTTTCCCAGGTGCTGGTCCCCCAAAGAGGACTAACTGGCTCTTTACCAAACCTGCTCACCCGGCTGGACCAGATGCCTGACTACTCCATCTTCCGGGGCTACATCATTGCAAGTACCATGTTCTCTGCGTGACCGCCTTGCTCAGGTCACCTGGGAACAAGGAATCCCTCATGGGCTCTTGTTTCCTTCCTTCACAGCAATATAATCTGGCAAGCGCAATTGAGGCTGCTGATGCTTACACGGTGTTTGCTCCAAACAATGATGCCATCGAGAATTACATCAGGGAGAGGAAGGTCACAACTCTGGTAGGTATCGGGAACAAAGAGGAAATTCAAAGCCTCAGTCACGTGCCGTTTCTCACCTTCCTCAAGGCCTGCCTGCCCATGCCATGCTTACAATAGATTCATGCAGAGATTCCCCCGTGCACAATCCCCCCTATGCCAGAGCTGCCGTATACTTAGGGCATATCTCTGGAATCACACACTCCAGGCACCCTGGAACCTGGCAGGATCCTTGTGGTCATCCGTTGACCCCTTCCCTGGCCTGTCCTAGGTCCTAAGCAGCTGAGATGCCAGCAGCAGTGACCAGCAAGGGTGGATCTTATTTTTTTTTCCTTCTTCCCCTCCCCCCCCATGTTCCCTGACTCCTAACATTTGGGGTTGAACAGTCCCGCTTTATCAAAGGATTTAGTAAATTAATTCAAAAGACTCAATCCTGGTGCTCTCTGGCTTAAAACCCCTGGGTGGATCCCATTTCATTCGGACTCTACCCAAACTACCTCCTCAGCTACTAAGCCCTCCTTTCACGGGCCACCGTTTCTCTCGGGTTCCATGGTGGTCCCAGGATTCTCATTCTCGAGGAGCCTGGGGCTGCTCCGATCCCAGCTGCACATGGGAGAATGTGTTTAAGCTGGATTTGCACACACAAGCCTGCTGTTTTCACTCATATCTGTAGGCAGCGTGGCTGAGATGAAGATGCTCAAAATCTCAAAGTCCCACTAAGCTACCACGGGACCACTGCTGCGTACAGCCTGTGCTTTGGGAAAATCATGTGGTCTAACCCGAGTGATGATCTCATAGAGCCTCAACATGTCAGAGACACACCTGGTGCCGTTGTTCCTGTACACACACACACACACACACGCACGCACACACACACGCGCGCAGACTGCCCCCCTCCAGAGTCCTCCCTGCCTGGTCTTCCTGTCCAGGCCCACATCCTCAGGGACACTGACTCTGGCCACAGCCGCACACGCTCCCTCCTGCCATGGCTCCCCCTCAGCACCTAGCACAAACCCCGGATTAATGAATGGACTTTCCAAGGCAGCGTCCTGAGCTCTCCAACTAGGTTACAACCTCTGTCAACTCCTATAGCGGCCGTGATGGAAACGCAGGACTCTTGGATGGAATCAGACACCATCCTGAGCCTGTCCAATCCTGTCCCTTGAAACCTGTTCAGTGGAATATTCTTTTCCTGCCTTGGGATGAGGCATCAGGCCATCTCAGTGCCTGTCTGCCTCCCCCAGTAGTCCCCTTGTCACTTTAAGCCATAAACACCGTCTCAATTGTTTTAGTCAATTCTTTTCATGGCTGTGACCAAAAGTCCTGACAAGAAAAACCGAGGAGAGGAAGTCTATTTGGAGCTCACAGTTTCAGAGGGCTGAGTCCCTAGATGGCTGACTCCATAGCTCTGGGGCCGAGGTGAGGCAGAACACCGTGACAGGAGAGTAGGGCAGAAGCAAGCAGCTCGGGACGTGGCCAGCAGGAACAGGGAGAGCTCCACTGACCAGAGGAAAATATCAACCCCAAAGCCATGCCCCCAGTGACCTATCTCCTCGTGACCCACCTGCCTTCAGTTACCACCCAGTTAATCCATATCAGTGGATTAATCCACTCTTGAGTTGCAACACTCATCATGGAATCATTTCACCCCTGAACCTTCTTGCATTGCCTCACATGTGAGGTTTTGGAAGATAGCGCATATCTAAACCATAACATCAATTAAATAAAATAATAATGATAAAAATTCAGCCTCCCATTATTTGGATATGGTTTAAGTGTGTCCCCCACCCTTTCATGTGTTGGAGCCTTAGTGCTGGGTCTGGCGATATTGGGAAGAGGTGAACTTTTAATAGCTGGGGTTTGGTGCAAGGTAACCAGGTCACTGGGGTTACTAACCTCAGAAAGGATTGACTTTGGTCCCATGGAGTTAAGTTGTGAGTTGTTCGCATCAGATGCACCCCCCTCCCTGGCTTCCTGTCTCTCCCTGTGATCACTCTTACACATGTTCCCACCATTGTGATGCCATCAGCAATGAGGCCCTCACCAAATAAATGGGGCCACTCAATCTTGTATGTTCAGTCTCCAAAACTGTGGCTAAATAAACTTCTTTTCTTTATGAAATATCCAACCTCAAATATTTTGTTATAGCAACAGAAAACGGACTAATACACAGTGCAGCTAAGTGCAGGCAGGAAGGTAGAGAAGAAGGCGTGGTCCTTGAATCAATCAGGGCCTTTGGGAGACACAAATCGTACCACTCAGTTGAAGAAAGATAATTTAATAACATGAATTGTTTATTGAGTATAAAATCAGATGAATTTAATTCCAAGGTGGAAAAGAGAGAGGGAGAGATCACACAGATAGCAACTACAGGAAGCATGTAAGACCCCTAAGGCTGAAGGATCAAAAGGAAGAGATTAAAATTATTAAAGCTTAGAAACTTAGAGGAGGAACCTGCTGGAGCTGACACTCAGACCTCTGAGTAGGAGCTGGTGTCTCTGAGCTTGGAGAAGGGTTTCCTGGGCCCAAGTCTCAGTTCTGCAGGAAGGGGTGTCGCCCCTCTGGGGTCTCAGAGGTGGGAAAGCTGTGATAAAATTGGTTCTTCAAGTGGTAGAAAGTGGCCATCCAGACTCAGCTTCCACCGCAGGAGAATAGTAGTGAGAGGAGCAGGGAGCAGGTCCCCCTGCCCCCTCCAGCCTTTCCCAATGCCAGAGCCTGACAGGGGCCACTAGCCAAGGAGAAATGGAGGTCACAGCCCAGCCCCCCAGTCAGCACACAGGACGGTGGCTTTGGAGCAGAGTCAGTAACCTAGCAACCCTCTTCCCTCCTTCCCCATTAAATTCAGTTTGGGTTCCACCAGGTTTTGTCGAGGGGCAGGAAGTGTTGGTGGCTAGGAAGAGACATAGAGAGGACAGGGCGGTGGTTAGGAGGGAGGGAGAGGGGGAGAAAGACCCTAGGAATCCAGAGCCTACCTCCAGCTTTCCCTGGGGACAGGGTGGGGGAAGCCTGTCTGTCCACACCCCCACCCCCTCTGGCCACCTTGGACAATTCCAGAAGCACCAGCTCACAGTCACAGCCCCACATCTGCACCAGAGACCCCCACTCTCTTGTCCCAAGCCAGCTCTGCATGTGGGGGTCTTTCCCAATGCAGCTCACCTGCAGTCCCTGGCTTAGGAGATTGCCCAGGACTGAGTCGGACCCCAGTGCCACAGGCCACCCTATCTTCAGGGCACCCAGGCCAAATGCCCCATGGACCTCCTCTCGTGATCCCTGGGGTGAAAGGAAGCTGGGTGTGGGGGCTCTGTTCTCCCAGCTCTGCCCAAAGGAATCGTCTTTAAAATCCACCCCCAGCTATCAACCCTCCCTCTGGGTTTTACTCACTGGAAGCTCCCAAGCATCCCACCTGGGAACGCCGCCAGGTCTCTCGGGTGCTCTCATTCACAACCCACTTATTATGGGGTGCCTTTGTGTTTTGATGCCTTGGTCAAAACTCCAACAAGCTGTCGCGCCTGTTTGTCACTCCGGCCCCGGTGCTGGCACAACCTGTAACTGACAGCCCGATTGTTGACTGACTCTCTCTTCTGTGCCCTGCAGGAGGAGGACGTCCTGCGGTACCACGTGGTCCCCGAGGAGAAGCTCCTGAAGAATGAACTGCACCAGGGCATGCACCGGGAGACCATGCTGGGCTTCTCCTACCCCCTCGGCTTCTTTCTCCATAATGGCCAGGTGTGACGCTGTTGCGTAAGCCCAGGGACAGGGGGCTTAGCTCCTATGACCCCCATCTCTTCCATATTGGAATAATCTCACCGCTGCTTCCTAAGCCTTAGCAGCCCAAAACAGTTCCAAGCCAGATCATGGAACTCCCAGTCACCTGCCCCGAGGTCAGCCTGCAGGTAGGAAGGTGGCCTTAGGAATTGTGGTATTCGAGTCCCCAGCAGTCACAGGTGACCGTCAGCACCAGTACAGCAAACCTGACATTGAGTGCCTCAGGTGGTCTCCAAGGTGGAATGGCACCTGGGAGCTCAGCCGAGTCCCAGGATGGGCAGCAGCTCCAGGACATAAGGAGCCCAGAGACATACGCAGGACACAGCAGCCAAATGAATCATGTCATCATCACTCCATGCTGATAGAGATGAGTCTCAAGACTGAGCACCACACTGAGATTCCAGCATTTATCTCACACTCTCCTGAAATATTTAAATGATTAGAACTCATTAAAAAAAAAGAACTAGTAGACTAAGTGTTTAATATATTTCAAATATAAAAATTCTATTCATGTATTTCAAATACCAAGTTAAAAAAAAAATTAAGGGGAATAACTATGGAATGAATCTAATAGAATCATGGTATATACATATATAAATGAATGAAAGGGGATTTCTCCTTTACGTATACATAGAGAGTACCAGCCAAAAATAAATAAAGAGGGCTGGGGCTGGGGCTCAGTGGTAGAGTGCTCGCCTAGCACCCGTGAGGCACTGGGTTCAAAACTCAGCACCACATAAAATTAAAGAAAAAAAAAAGTATTGTGTCCACCTACAACTAAATAATATATATTAAAAATAAATAAATAAAGGAGTGAAAGGAAGATCAGTAGAGTAGAAAGGGAGGAAAAGGGGAAGAAAAAAGAGGGGGAGTAAGGATTGAAGTCAAATTCCTTGTGTGTGTAATTTTGCCAAAAGGAGCCCAAATACTATGTATAATTAAAATGCTCTAATAAATATATATATATATATATATTAGAAAGTTGAATCTATGAAAACTTAACAAGAACCTCACAAAAGAATTCTAAAATTCTCACAAGAAAAGTTAATATAAACAAATTGTTAAAGAGACACTACAGGTGTGGTGGCACACACCTGTAATCCCAGCAATTTGGGAGGCTGAAGCAGGAGAATCACAAATTCAAGGCCAGCTTCAGCAACTTCTTGAGGCCCTAAGCCACTTAGTAAGATTTTGTCTCAAAATAAAAAAATAAGAAGGGTCGGGGACGTGGCTCAGTGGTAAAGCCCCTCCCAAGAAAAAAAAAAAGGTAGAGAAACACAACAGACTGTATTAAAATGAAAGTTTAATTTCAAAAGCTTTTAAGTAATAATAATTTGATTCTCTTTAAAAAGTGTAATCTTAAAAACAATTTTTTTCAGTGGTGTCATCATTGAATCACAAGTAACTTTTTATGTAAAATCTTTTTATCTGGAGATAAATGAGATCCTTTGTACTCTTTATTATTTAGAGACTCATCTAACTCCAAATATTTTTCTCTGACTCCCACAAATAGTTCAATGGTGATAACTTTGAGGAAAACTTTTAAATATATAATCTTATCTTTGCAATATTGTCAACTATGTTGTGGATAGAGAGCTCTCAATTCTGGTCTCTTTTCCATCCGTCATCTTTCATTTCCTTGTGTAGAAATGAACATTCCCGAGCACTTAGTTGACTCAGTTATAGTGCTTTTGTGTTCATTTTCCATTTGTCTAGAAATGGAGCAAGAGCTGTTCATACAGTAGAGGTTTTGCTCTTACTGGTTTTTCTCTTATGACAATGGACATGCGTGAAAATGTTTTCAAATGAGGAGGCAACGTTTAGATCAAAACCTTAACTTCTCTGAATATATTTCATGATAGAAGTGATTCAGACTTATTTTCTTCATGCCAAATTAAGCAACATGGCAACTTCAAATGCTCTGCTATTTTGGGTACCTAAAAACAGCTCAGCATCTTGGAATTCTGGAAATTTGTGCTGTAATCACTATTTGAGACTAAATAAGGTTTCTTGGTGGTTTTCCCAGTGTATACAGACCTGGAACATGTCTATGGAACTCAGCTATAATTTATCTCAACATTCAAATAGAAATTCATTTGGGCTACAAGTAAATCTTAAAGGATGTTAATATTCAGTGGAAATGCAAATCTATGCACCTAGTTGGGTCATCTTAATATTGCCAAGGGGAATGCTGAGGATGTTATTTTATGTATTACTTGGTGAATTTAAAACCCTTATGAGATAATGGGATTTGGGGGTATTGTAATGAGGTTTTCCTTTTCTCTCAACCTTAGCCCAGCTGTCTCTACACACACACACCATTCCAAATACGTCATTCTTAAAACTCTTTTCTAGTTGTCTTAATTCTTTGATAAATGCCATTTAACCTTTCCAAGAGTCATCTGCAAATTAAACACAGAGCAGAAACGTGCTGAAAGGACAGTCCTAGCCCACGTGTCTTGGTGGTAGAAGGCATTCACACCCCCAAGACCACCAGGCCACAGCCCAGCTGAGCACGTCCACACCGCCATCTTGCCAGCAGACCTGATATAAGGATCACAAGGCAGTATATTTCCCAAGAATGTAAAACAATTGTTTTGAGTGATGGAGAGGTATCCCAGAGCTCACCTAGAACAACCTCTTTCCTCTACAAAAGAGAACATTGAAGTTCAGGAAGGGAAAACAACAGGCCCAAATCACTCAACTAGATGGTGCCAGATACAGGACTATAGTCAGACTCCCCTCTCCTAGCCAGAGCTCTGTCCTGTCCACCATGGTATGCCACCTTCCACGTGCATAGTGGAATAGCTCCTGGGCTGCTGTCCTATTGACAGCCCCCATTCCCATCTTCCCCATCTCCCTTCAATTTACTATAGCATAATATTTAGTCCTCTTGCTCACAGCTCTATGTAAACGAGGCTCCAATAAACTACACCAATGTTGCCACTGACAAGGGAGTGATCCACGGCCTGGGGAAAGTTCTGGAAATTCAGAGGAATCGATGTGATATTAATGACACCATTATTGTACAGGTAAGTTATATCCAGAACCAAGACACAAGGAATGGGTGATGACTTATTTTTTATAATTTTAATTTTTTAAGCTTAAGAATTTTCTTTTAAGATATCTCAGTCCAAAAACAACTCAGTGAGCATCTCTGATGTATGTGCCCAGGAACACATGGGCTGTGGTTCTGCAGAGATAAATAAGATGTGAGCTTTGTCCCTGACGGGCTCATGATCTAGTGCAACAGGGTGCTCCTTGGGTGCCTGGGAAAGGCCACCTGGAGGCTGTGTTGAGCAGGAGCCTGAAGCCACAGCTCTCCTCCAAGGGAAAATGTGCAGGGGGGGCTCTGGGGTGCACCTATGGTGGATATTGGCTAAGCCTGGTCTACTAGAAGAGAAATTAGGAATGGATGATTTCAGTGTATTATGGGATGCTCAAATGGAGGCTTTCCACCTCAGTCCATGGGACAGCGGAGGATCCTTTACTAACAGTAATAACTGCTGGTGTTGATTAAGTACTCTCTGTGTGTCAGGGGCTGCTCTAAACTTCCCCACAACACGTACAAAGTAGGTACTCTCACTGTACCCATTTCACAGATGGGAAAATGAACCACAGCAAGATTAATAATGCACCCAGGCTCACACATTAGCAAACAGCAGCCCCAGAGCCAGAATTCTGAATAACCACACTATACCACCCAGTAGGTACCAAGTTAAGAACCAGATACACAGGCAGGCCTCTTTCTATTTTAGGAGTAGGTTGCACTTGAGTATTTTAACATCTGCATTTTAACATCTGCCCTTCATAGGTGTTATTTCTTTGGAGTATCCTGACTCTGTGCCCCTCAGCTAGACCAGGTCTAGCTCCTGAGGTTGGGCACATGTGTAACACGTTGGTGGTCTCTGAATCCGGCCCAATCTCACGGTTTTTCGGTAAATCAGGGTTATTGTTAAAGGAATTTGGATTTAAATGAGTTGAGACCTCCACACCTTAAAAAGTTATTAGAGTCAGAAGAACATTATGGGGGAAAAGTGATCCTCAAACATGCAAACCATAGAGCAGTTCATGTGTTTGTCTCAAAGAACATTAAAGAGGTTGACCAGATGATCTTCACCAATTTTCATCTATTTATTTTATTTTCCCTCATTTTCAATTCCTCAGCTCCAAGCTCTAGAAAACATTTGCAGCCTCGTTTTGCACTAAAATTAATAATCTTGAAATTTCTCCTTTGTTTCTGTTTTACCAAGGGCAAGTGTGGAAAGTGTCCCCAGAAACCAATCTGCCCATTAGGAACCAAACCACTAGTAAGTATTTTGTCTGCTCCAGATCTGTGGGTGTCCAGACTGAAAAATCAGACCTCGTTTTCCTTCCTTCATTCCTTTCCCTGGTTGTAAATGCATTCTTTGTTATCCTGTATACATCTTCATCAAGGCTTAAGTGCATTTTTAAAGGAACCAAGGCAAGATTTCATTAATAACTAAATAGAAGTGGGTTCATACATCAACACATTGCTGGACGGGATTGTTCACTTTCTGCATCTTTCACAGTAGCCAGTGGAGGACCACAGCAAGAAATCTTTTCAGAGAGGACAGACTCCATATCCAAAACCAGATCCGGCCTGCTGTGTTCCCCCTGACTGATTTCCTTTGATACTTGTAGTTATAGCTAACTTCCTCAAAAAAGCAGAGTCAGACCGAGGAGAGGTAGATATGTTTGGGGATTAATTCCCAGCTTGTAGCTCTTTTTGATAATAGCTACTTTTATTTATTTGTTTGTTTGTTTGTTTGTTTGTTTGTTTGTTTGTTTTATACTGGAGAGTGAACCCAAGGGCACTTACCCACTGAGCCACATCCCCAGCCTTTTTTTTTTTTAATTTATTTAGAGACAGGTTCTCACTGAGTTGCTTAGCACCTCACTTTTGATGAGGCTCCTCCTGCTTCAGCCTCCAGAGCTGCTGGGATTACATACTTGGTAATAATAGCTATTTCTGATAGGACTGTTATGAAGTATGAACACTTGTGCATCTTCCACAGCATGATGATGATAATTTATGGTAACAATAATGAATGCTGATTTTTCTCACTTGAGTTTTAATTTCGTTTTGTATATTTATAAATGTTTATAAGCAAAAAAAAAAATCTTTTCTTGGGCCAAGGGAAAATAGAAATCAATAAAAATAGAAATGCAGGTTTAGGTCAATGAATATACAGGATTGCAAAGATGCTATCAGAATTGTTCTACAATTCTTCTGAAGTTGAGTTGGTTTCTAGAGGAGCGTTCTTTTTATGGGGTATTACCTCCCAGTGTAATTATTTGGATTTTTCCACCTGGCCTTCTGTAGCAGCATAGTGTCTTTATGTTTTCTTGCTCTGAACCCATAAGAGAAGCCACGCCCTCTCTGTCCAAAACACACTGGTCAGAAAGACAGAAACATCTCACCCACTTACACGCCTTTAGAGAATGAAAAACTTCTTAACTAAAAAGTCAACAGAATCTTTACTATTTTGTAGGGCGATGAGACAAAGAAATGCATCTATTCCATTTATTTCATGGGAAAGCGGTCCATGTTCTTTGGGTGTCGACCCAAGTGTGTGAAGATGACCATCGTGAGTATAATGCTGTCGTTGTCCTTCTCATCCCTCCAACACTGGGAAACTCAATCTCAGGTCAGACTTCCAAAATGCGCGTACTCTGCCCATCTCCTCTTCCCCCCTGCCCATCTTTGTCCTCGTCAAATGATAGCGGTAGCAATGAAACAGCAGCCCTGCCAATCAAAAAATGGGTAAAAGCCACCACATTCGATTATACAGTGAAGAAATCGATATTCTGAGAGGCAAGAGCAAAAAGAGACAGAAGACGTGGCTGCCACCAAGGCAAGACAAGGTGCCCCTGGTCATTTAGAAAATGGGACCCCAAAGCTAAGGGTTTCTGGGGGTCATTTATAACGTCCAACCTTCTTCTTTCCCAGAACACTAGACATGCCCTCTTCTGTTTTAGCAAAGACCAGATGGTTTGGCCCTTAAGCTACAGAGCTCGGGGCTGGAAAAATTTTTATGTTTTAATGCACTAAGCAAAAAGACAGGCCAAACCCAAATGGTCATCCTCCAGGGCTCCCCTGAACTCTAGGAGATCCTCTCATAAAAGGCCAGAGGCCTCCTCCACAGAGGCCTCCCCTCCTTCAGTAGGACATGAAGTAGCATTTGATGTGAGGGGCCCTCGTTTGGAGATGGCGACGGCCTGCGGGTCTCAATCCTCTGCCTCATACCAGGGAAGTTGCTCAGCTTCTCCCCATCCTCCGGGGCTCCACCTCCGTCCCCCATGAGCCTGGGGTCAAAGAGACAGGCAACCCTGGAGTGCCACCGAGGGACATGCGCACTCAGCCTGTCCTTGTGTTTCAGACGAGAGCGTGCTGCGCTGGCTTCTTCGGTCCCCAGTGCCAGGCCTGCCCTGGGAGACCCCAGAACGTCTGCTTCGGGAATGGCATCTGTTTGGACGGTGTGAACGGCACGGGCGTGTGTGAGTGTGGCCAGGGCTTCAGCGGGACGGCCTGCGAGACCTGCACCGAGGGCAAGTATGGCATCCACTGTGACCAAGGTGCGCACCCACCTCCGCAGGCCAGGCCCCAGGCTGCAGGGACTAACCAGCCAAGGCGAGGAGAGAGCCAGCCCTCCCCCGCTCCTTCAGCCCTCTCTCCAGGCAGACTCGGACCCGCCTGTGTGGCTATCATGGATTGTAAGACTGTGTCATGTGCACAGGGCAGCGTTTCTAAACATTGATCTGGACCTACCAACCTACGCTGATATTCCCAGGCCTACCTATATACACTAGTTATCATCGTTAACATTTCATGATGGACATCGCTCAACAGTTTGAAAGGCAGACTTGTGCACATTATCTCATTTAATCCATACAGGAGCAACCTTACATACTTGGGGATTGCTGTGCCCATTTTGCAGATGAGGATGTTGACTTCCCCTAAGGCCATAGCTGATGAGAAACAGGACTGAGATAGAAAGGCACACTTTGCTTGACTCCAAAGCCTGGCTCTTAAATCAAGCACATCCTTTTTGAAAAGATCACTCAACTGATTTGCCATCAGCAAGCTCTGTGCTTTGTTTTTGCAAAAATGGTGCTGAGTTTGAGCTAAGTCATCTGCATGTTCGCACCCTAGCTTCTTTGTGCCCAGGGAAACACACCTGTGAGAGGGAAGGAGAAAGTTCCTACTCCATGATTATAAAACAAATCCTTGTTTTACCTGGTACTAAAAACCAGGAACTGAGCTGTCACTGTCTTCTCATTAGCTGCTCTAAGGCGGGCAAAATAAATATATAATTGAATCACTACAATATGGCCATATAATAGGCCATTGAAATTAGAGTACTTACATTTTTTTCTGGATTGTTTGGAAGAACTGTGTGTTTGCACTTGTGCAGGAGTTCCAAACCTAAAGCCACAGGGACAGTCATGGAGTCCAACAAACCCTTTTGAGGGGGAAGGAACCCCTAGCTGTCATCCAGTTCTCAAAGAGAAGGTTAGTAGGTCCAGGTCAATGTTTAGAAACGCTGCCCTGTGCACATGACACACACAGTCTTACAATCCATGATAGCAACACCCACGTTCCTGAAAAACATGGCGGTGCACACAGGTTCTTGTGAACCCAGAATCAAATGAATGGGCTTCTTTAGAGTCCAGTCTTTGGAAATAAACATGATTCTGTGCCAAGGGGCCCCACATAACCTGGATCCTCAGATAACCTTGGCCGAGGCACTCAATGCTAGTTGGGTCACTATGGTGCTACAGGGCCCCAAGCTGGGGTGTGAGCTGCTGTGTTGGAGCATGACCTGGCTCACCTTGAACCTGCGTCCCTGCCACCTGTGCTCCGCCCTCACTCTGACTGTAGCCCCCTCCATAAAAGACAATGGTATCCTAGAATAGGCTGCAGTAAATGATAAGCAAGGTGTTGGACGTGGGTCGGAATCTGACTGTTTTCAGGCATCTATCCACTTAGCGTGTCCTTGTGTCCACGGGAGATGCAACCAAGGACCCTCAGGTGACGGCTCCTGTGAATGTGACGTTGGATGGCGAGGCGTGAGATGCGACAGCGGTAAGAGCGAGCCCTTCATGTTTATCTTCTATTCCTAGCTCCACTTCTTGGCTGCTACATACTGTTCTTTTAAATTATAAATGACACCTTTATTGCTTCTTTTGGCAATAATCATACTGCCTTCTTGCAGCACAAAGTTTGTAAAATAAAGAAAAGAAAAGAAACATTACTCACCCTCCCAGGGCAGGAAAACACTGTCACTGACATTCTGTACCAGCCTCTGAGCCGTGTCCAGGAGTGTAGAGTGTACAGGGGACCGGAGGCTTCAGGCTGTTCTACAATCTCCCTTTTTCACTTTGCAATAGATAATAGACATTTTTCCATGTGAATAAATGTAGATAAATGTCATTAATTTTTAATTTCAACTGTCCCAGGGCAAAAAGAAAGGAGAAGACAGTGGGGAAAACAAGCAAAGAAACCAAAAATCAGTCACATAGGGCTGGGAGATAGCTCAGTTGGTAGAGTGCTTGCCTCATGTGCACAAAGCCCTGGGTTCAATCCCCAGCACCACAAAAAGAAGAAAAAAAAATAGTCATGTAGATGAGTCCCAACAAGATTGGTTGGGATCAGGAAATCTTACTACCCTGGGTTTTTTGCTTTGTTTTGTCATTTTGTTTTGTTCTGTTCTGTGCTGTAGGGCTGGGGCTCAACCCAGGGCCTCATGCGTGCTGAGCAAGCGCTCTACCACTGAGCCCCAGCCCCAGCCCAACTGCAAAACAAGGCCACATGAGCACACCCCGTGCGCATCTTTCTGCATTTGTCTGATTAATCTATTTGGTTAAATTCCAAGAGATGAGGGCCTCTGAGTCAGAAGTAGCACTCTGGGGGGAGGTCTAGCCATCTGTCCTCCAGGGATGGTGTCAGCTTATTGTCCCACCAGGGTCTGGGAAGGGCCTTCTCTTTGGCCTCACCACTTTGCACGGGTTCTTGCTGTGCTCCAGGTGAGTCGTGAGAGGGAAGAGAAGGCCAAGCTGAAGAAATCGCACGGGAGAGAACAAAGGTGTGGGCAAGCTGTGCACCTTTAGGGGATCAAAGGATTGCAGAATGAGGGGTGCATGGTGCCGGGGTCCAAGGAGTGGGGTCCAAGGAGTCCTGAAGGATGAGTGGCATTGGCAAAAAGGATGAGACAGGAGTCGCTCCGTTGGAGCAATCTTCAGAGAGTGCTGTCACACAGCTTTCTCTGGGTCATCTTTTATTGCAATTTTTCTCATCATTATAGATTCAGAATACGTCATTGATCTTACAATGTCAAAACTTTGCCAAGACATGAAATTTCCATAACCATCATTAGGGGTATAGAAAAATGTAACATCAATTTACATTTTTCCAGGATGTGACCTTTAGTTATCAATTATTAAAGGTACAGAATCATTAATAAAATGCATCACTAATTCACATTTTTCAGATTTTCCCAAGATGTACTATTTTTCCCAAGATATGCTATTTTCTTATTGACTAATGCCAAACTACGTAACCAGACACTAAGTCTCCTAACCTATCATTAACCTTCAAGTTTAAAGTACACCTGCACCTTATTGCTAATCTAAAATTCCCATCTAAAGAAGTCCCTTTAAATCTTATACTTAAAATACCCTAAAGTTTATAAACCATACTTCTTAAAGCATATCAGAAACCCATACAACTAAAAACTTAAGAATTCTAAACCCAAGAATCTAAATAAAATAATGTTTCTAACATTATTCTAAAAATGTCTTATAACTATGCTCATCATAAGTCCCTATGTGAAGTAAAAGAGGGTTTATAGAAAAGAGGAGAATGTATCTTTATATGTCTTAACTTTCCTAAGTTAAATCCTTAATCAAAATAAAACTACTATGGTGGGCTTTGTATAATAGCATAATGATTAGGCTTCCTAAGAGGCTGGAAATATGGGCTTGGGTTTTTAGTTGATATACTCAATGTGGTGCCTAAAATTCTTGTGACCTTTTGGAGAATGATTGTTGTCCGTTGTCAGTTTTCTCCTCAATGTACTGAGATAGAGGAGCAGCCTTCTATTTTGTTCTCGACATGCTGACGGGTAGTAGAACAGCCTTCAAGGCATGAACTACCTGTTATGTCCTAGCCACCTGAAATTTAATTTGGTTTGGCATTTAACATACTCATGCCTCCTGTCAGGAACATGAGCAGGAAAATGAAAAGTCCCAATTACATAAAAAAGGGTCTCATGGTTTTGGTTTCCCAGCAACCAGCACGGCTTTGCCAGCACTCATCCTCACTGTGACCTTGTCAAGACAGTGGGAGGGGGAGCGCCTTCACCACATGGGGGCAGAGGATTGCTGGGTGGAGAAGCTACTGAGGGGGGCAAAGCTAGATCACCAAAGACCAAAGATAGAAAATCCAAATCCTTCTCCAAAGGACCCACCGTGGAGTCACTGCCAATTAATCAAAGACTTAGAGCCCGTTCCAGAGAGAACTAAAAGAAGATTGGGATTTCAGTAGGTAGAGAATGGAAAGAAAGGAGTTTTTAAGTTTAAGGAAACACACAAACTGGGCATGGTTGCGCACATCTATAACCCCAGCGGCTCAGGAGGCTGAGACAGGAGGATCGTGAATTCAAAGCCAGCCTCAGCAACATCGAGGTGCTAAGCAACTCAGTGAGAACCTGTCTCTAAATGAAATACAAAATAGGGCTGGGGGTGTGGCTCAGTGGTCGAGTGCCCCCAAGTTCAATCCCTGGTACCCCCCCCCAAAAAAAGAAAAAGAAAACACACAAAAGCACACACTTCCATTGCACCCATTTGAGTGTATAAATATTCCCTCTAACATAAAGCAGATCACCTTTAGAGCCAGGTCCGTGTTTCAGGACCTGCATGATAAGGCCAAGGCTATGAGATTTTTACTCCAAAAGCTCTCAGCATGAGCATCCTGCATGATGGGTACTCTTTTCTCCTCTCTAATGATTTCTTTCAGGATTCTTCCCTGCCAGGGAATATCAATTATTCTAATAGCTGGACTATCTGGACATCCAAGGGCAATAACCCTCGCTGTGTCCATGAAATTTAGCAATAATGCAAGTGATGATTGAGTGCCTGCTGTGTCTCAGGCCCTGGGCTATTTCTACACACGCAAATATCAAATTAGTTGTTTGTCGAGTTTGCTTGTTTGTATCAGTGCATCACAAAATGATGAAAAACTAGAAAGAATAGCATGAGAAGTAGATATACAAGTAGAAAATCAAAACCCAGGGTGGGGAGGGGGATGCACATCGACACCTAGGTTGATGCTCCATGAGTCTGTAGTTACACTCAAGGGAGGATCCTGCGTTTGACTCATCCCTGTAACCTCCCTGCCTAGCACAGAGGCCAGCAATCAGGAGACACTCCATGAGTATATCTGACCTTCATATATGGCTTGAGCTCCCTGGCAGCCAAATGTAAAAGAGGACTTACATGGTCACATGGATTCCCACATTTAACACGATGCATACCAGCTACTTCTGAGGAACTGCCTCTTTTCCTAGCACCAGCTGCTAAAAGAAAATTCTCATGTGAAGACTAACACAGCAACTGGGTTTTCTTTTTCAGCGATCACAGTAGACAACTGCAATCGGATGTGCCACACCAGTGCCAAGTAGGTACCCTCCGGCCTTCTTTGGGGATAATGCAAAGGGGATTGTTTCCCAGTTGCACCCCAGGCTCAGTCTTCAAGGAATTAGTTTCCTGACAGCATTTCTGAGGACTTAGGATAAATTTAACTATGAAACTGAAAAGGTCTTTAACGAGGCCACCATCAGCCTGCCAGATCCAGCCCTTTCAACAAGCTGTCCTCTGACTCACTCGGTACTTTTGACACCAATGCCAGTTGTTGTCCCCGGTCAAGCCACCAGGACTCTCCCACAGAAGCAAGGAGGAGCGAGGTTGCCTCAGTAGGCTTGCCTCCTGATTTACAGCCAAGCCTGCTGGCCTCCTCACTCCAATGGGGCTCACACTTCCCACTTCCAGAGAGTTTAGTGAGGACATTAAGAACCCATCAGCTGGAGTTAGACCTGATCTCATAGTCAGCCTCTGTCACTGTCACTGTTGCATGACCTCCCATCAATTGCTTATTCTAAATTTCAGTTTCTTTATCTGAAAATGGAAGTAATAGTAATTCCCTCTTGCTGGGGTTATGGGATAATGCGTAGATGACACAAGACAAGGCTTGAAGTTCAGCTGCTTGCATGTCGGTCACTTTCTGAAGATCAGTAGCCACTCTCTTTATTCCTGGGCTGACATCTACGTAGGTATTGGACAGTCTGCCTGATTCATGGCTGCAGTCTTCGCTGTTTGTGATGGAGACACACCAGCAATGGAGTCTCCTCCCACCCCTAGACTGACCTCCAAGGGCCTCCTGCAGGCAGGGGCTGGGATGTGGGGACAACGGGGTAATGTGAGTCATGTGGAGGAGGTTGAGTATCTTCCTACCATCTACCGTTCCTCGCCACAGCTGCCTTCTCAACCCGGATGGTACAGCCTCATGCAAATGTGCAGCAGGATTCCAAGGCAACGGGACGGTCTGCACAGGTGAGTGAAGAGGGGTTTGCTGGGGACCAGATAGGCTCCTCTGGCCTCTTGAGAGTCTGCATTGCTGAGCATTAATGGGCCCCAGCAGCTGGTGCCAGCCATGGGTGGTGAGTTACATGAACTGGCAGCTGGTTATACCAGCGATGGGAAACCCACTGTTCTTGGATGGGCTTGCAGGAAGGGGCAGCAGTTGTTCCACGCTCAGAGCAGAGGTGCACTGCCTTGAGGGCAAGTGCAGCTTTGGAAACCATGGCTTTAATTGGCCAAGGGCATGGTTGGGTCATCAGGACCCTAAAATGGGCCATAATGGGCACTAGGCCCTGATTCCCCCTCCTATGAGCCCTGTGGTCTTGGATGGGTCCTTTAACTGCTGTGAGCCCTGTTAACACGTTCATAAAGTCAACTTCAAACTACCTTCCGTGCAGAGTGCTGTTGAGGCTAAGTGGCCTCTCTGTCCATGCAGCTGTTGACACCCCAGTCTCTCCTTAGACTCCCTGGGTTTGAATCTAAGTTACCTTGGGAAAGTTGCCTGTTCTTTATCCAATTATTTTCTCTCCAAATTGTGGATAATGAGAGGCTTCCTCTTGGGTTGTTCAATGTAACCCAGATTCATATCTCCAAAGTGCTAAGAAAGGTGAGCTATTATTCTTATGGTGGCCTGAGCACACATTTAGCACTAGAAAAACAGCAATGCTAAAATGTCACTTTGCTCTTGAGCACCACGTCCTGGCAGCCTGGGGTCCATAGTCTGGCAGAGCTGAACAATGATCCATCCAACAACTGCCTCCTGATCCCCTTACCCCCAGGAATTTTCCCAGGATGCCAGGTGCCATGCCCCTAGTCGCCAGATGTTTCCTGCAGCAGGACATGTAGCCCCTGTTAGCAAAAGAGCTGAACAGGGCGAATAGCCGGAGTGTTTTTCTTGCCCTCTGTTCTGGGGAATCCGCCATATTTAATCCCATGCCTGCTGGAGTCGTTTCAAAGTCTCTTCTGTTTCTTCGTTGACTTAAGTAAAAGGCATCAGTACATCTTCTGCCCTCTCCCTCCTCTTCTGTGTTATCTCCCTCCTCCACAGCCATCAACGCCTGTGAGACCAGCAACGGAGGATGTTCTGCCAATGCCATCTGCAAAAGAACCACCCCCGGAAGCCGGGTGTGCGTGTGCAAGGAGGGCTATACAGGCGACGGCATCGTGTGCCTCGGTAGGTGACAGCCTCAGCCATCCGGTGGAAGTGGTGTGAGAGTCAGAGCCCTACTAAGTGAGACTGATGTGTGGGGAGCGGTGATGTGATTCGGGTGTCTGATTGCCTCGTGGTTGTGGTGCATTTGTGCTGGGATCCCCCTGTGCAAAAGTACAGTTGCCTGTGGCCCCGTTGCTATGGTGACACTGGGTGTATGGGGACACTTCGGGTTAATGCTCAGAGTTATCAGTTTCAAACCTTGAAATGCAGAAGCTGAGTCCCAGGGATAGAGAATTCTGAGCACAGTGACAGAACCACAATGTCTCGTCCGCACTGTGACCTTCCAGCCTGCCTGCTTTGCAGAAACTTAACCACAAATAACCTTTTGATGATAAAACTGATAGGATAAACATGCGGAGCCTGCATGGCGCTGTTCTCAGAGTTCAGTTTCCCACCTGATCTCGCTTTTCTCTCTAAATGTTTGTGTGTTTTTCTTAATGCCCCATCGCCCCTTGCCAGTTTCTGAATTGATGGCTGGTCGTGGCACTGATACGTGGCCTTGTACTCTGCAGACACACAGCTGCTGGGGTCCTTATTCGGTTTGCCTTAGCGGGAAAGCAGGAGGGTGGGAAATGCTGCGGCCACAGGGGTATGGAGGCCTGCGATGTCCAGACACCAGCGGTTTCCAATTAAAAATAAGGGAGGTGCCTGAACTTCTACATTTCCATATATATATACACACACACACATACATACACACACATACACACATATATACAAGTAGCATTTTCTTACTGAATAATTATTTCAGAAGGCTTATAGGCTTGAAGGCAAAATTCTAGAAATAACTTCTCTCAGGCTAGGAAGTACCTCCGTGGAAAGCGCCTACCTGTCATGCAGGATGCCCTGTATTTGATCCCCAATACTGAAAACAGAAAGCATAGCCACTACCGGGGTGCGATGGTGCATGCCTGTAATCCCAGCAGCTCAGGAGGCTGAGGCAGGAAGATGGCGAATTCAAAGCCAGCCTCAGCAAAATGTGAGGCACTAAGCAACTCAGTGCCTCTAAATAAAATACAAGAAATAGGACTGGAGATGTGGTTCAGTGGTTAAGTGCCCCTGGGTTCAATCTCTGGTACCAAAGTAAGTAAAACATCAAAATAAAACCTTGAAAAAAAAAAAAGGACAGATACCTTCTACTTTTATATTACTCCACTTTTCTATGTACACTTTTACTGTTTAACAAAAATAATGTCTCATGTTATACAGGGTGTTCTATGCATAGAATAACTTTCCCCAAAAATATACATACTGCTACACACAGTTCTGCTGTGAAGGTATATGGTAGTGATTTGTCTGAATTTTCACTTTTTAGTTGGGAAAAAAAAAAATCTCACGAAGAAGCGTTGCAACAGTAATACAAATAAGACCCACCTGCTTTTATCTATGTTCACCCATTAACATTTTACCCCATTTGCTTTATCATTTGTTCCCTTTCTAGATATACATATTTCTTAAGCATTAGAGAATGATCTGCATATATCATATCCCATTTATCCCTAATAATTATGTATTTCCTAAGGATATGTGCAGTCTCCTCTATAAGAGCAGTTATCAACCTCACTAAGCTTATTACTGATATTTTTATTGGTATTTAATACTTTTGTCTAGTTACATTTATATTCTAATTGACAAAATTAGAATGCGTATTTAATACTAAAGTATTAAATATCAGGACTTCTCTCTAGTTACATTCATATTCTAATTTTGTCAATTGTCCCAATAATGTGCTTTTTGACATTTTTTTCCCACAGTTCAGGATCCAGCCTGAGGTTAGTTCTTGCATTTAGTTGTCACCTTTCTTTGGTCCCCTGGAATCTGGGATAGTTCCTCAGCCTCGGTTTGTCTTTTATGACATTGACATTTAGGAAGAACATCGTCCACCACCCTTTTTTTCTTTGACATCTTGTCCTTGCTTGGTGTTTGTCTGAGATTAAGTTTGTGCGTTCCAGGCCCAAATGTCACCGTGTAGTTATTCCTTCCCCTTTGCTATCAATAAGCAATCAGTGGAGAAGAGATTCTTTAGCACCAAGAAAAACCTTGCTCCTCATCAAATGTCTTCTTAAGTTCAGCCTCCGCTGGATTCTTCTCTGAACCAATCTGTGTTGTGATGGTAGCAAGGTCAGACTCCAGGATTGTGTGGTTTCAAGTTCTTGGCTGCAAATGCTCACGTTCCCTCCACAGAGGGACAGCCTGCAGGCTGTGCTTCTGCTGGAATTAGCCCTTCCCAGGGGAGCTGATTTTGGAAAAACCATATCTGGTACCCTCCCCGATGGGTGACTGCTGCCTGTGAATTATCAGAAGCTGAGTCACACTGTGACACTGCCGCTCTTGGTCAGTCAGCCATCCTAGCATCCAGCAAGTTCCTCGGGGTGCCTTCCTGGCAAGCAAGGCTCACACTCAAGACAGATGTTGGCTTTTGTTTTAAAGGAATCAACCCATGTTTGGAGAACAACGGTGGCTGTGACAAGAATGCAGAGTGCACACAGACGGGACCCAACCAGGTGAGCGCACCTCCCTTTGCTTTCCTAGTAGGAAAACTGGATCTTAGAAGCAGGAAAAAAGAGGCTGAGAACAGACCTCTGCTGAGCTAATGGCAAAAATAGCTTAGGTGAAATGGTAACAGGGCAAGAGGCCATTCTTCAGAAGTGAGAAATGTGGGAGACCAAGGGGGCAAGGAGAAAGGGCTTCCCCAGCAGGAAGAAGTGGACATCTGCAAGCACCACATGATCCAGAAGGATCTAGAAGGTTCCCCCATGTGCTGCCCTCCCTTCCAGCTTTCAGATCCTCAGAATCCCACACCTTTTTCTTTGGCTCAAGGCTCTGATATGCATGTCCCACGGCAAAAGGGCACACTCCTCCCTCCACCTGTCTCGTGGTCAGCGCCCCTCTGAGGAGCAGAGTTAGGAAGGTGGGGGAAATACAAGGACCCATCAAGGATGAGGATGGGGGTCGGGGTGTGAGAGACACTGGAGGGAGCTGAGGCCCATGGTCTGCCTCCCTCAGTCTCAGTCACCCGGGGAACACACACATGGCCAGGAGGAAAGGTCACACATCTGAAATCAGATGACAAAGTAGAGTCCCTAATGCACATCCTGCAGATCTTGCTGAGCCATTCAGGGACCTGAAGACCAGGTTTCTTTTTGGGTAAAACAAGCAAATGCCTGAAGTGCTCAAAAATAAGAAAAATATATATATATACTCAAAGAAGTGTGTGTGTGTGTGTGTGTGTGTGTGTACACACCAAGGGAAAAATCAGATCAGTCAGCATTGGGCGTTTTATACAGTTAGGGGTCAGTAGAGTTTTTATTTTAAACCATTCGTGAGGTGGGGAACCTATCAGCTTTTTGGTGCTTATGGCCTGTAGAGTAAGTGGCCCTGCCAACCTAGAAGGCAGAGAAGGGAGAACTGAATAAGACCTTAACTGGGAAGGGATAGCTGAGGGGCGTCTGGGTAAAGGTTCAGGTGGGGTTGAAGCCCCTCGTGAAGAAAGAAGAGGAGGAATGTTGACAACCCACCCTGGCTGTCCCCACTGATAAGTTCAAGTTCTAACAGACAGAAATCAGACCAGGAATCTGCCACCACCTAGGAGGCTGGTGTGTGAATTAGGAAAGCTACCCCTTGGGAAGCCACACTGGAAGCTCACAGCCCGTGAAGGAAAGGGGGCTGGGTCGTAGCCCTGTGCCCAGGCACTGCTAAGAAGAGCACCTGTGACTTGGAGGCCCTGTGCCCAACGACCTGTAGAGAGTGCCCCTCCCTCAACTTGAAGCCTGCCCAACTTCCCTGGCCAACCCATGAGTTTGATCGATAACCCTCACATGGCACCTGGGTGGGCTGCAAAGCCCTCTTCTTAGCACCTCCTGGCACGGGGGCCTTTGAACTCAGCAGGGGTGGAGATGACCGAGCAGTGGGTATAATGGGAGTAGAGGGTAGCCTCTCTTCCTTTCAAAGTGAACCTTCTACCATCCAGAGAGAAGAGGTGAGGACCTGAAGGCAGGGGACCAAGTAGGGTAAGAAAGTTTTTAAAAAGAAGTCATCTTGGCAGTAAAGACAGGCCCTGCATGAGATCCAATATCCAAGCGAAGCGTGTGAATGTGCTGAAATAGAAGAGGAGAATCATCACTTAGAACGGATATCACCCGTAACCGGTGCAGGCTCCTCTAACATTGCCATTATGGGATGGAACTCGAGTCTGAGAGCCAGCACACACAGCCAGGACAGACCTGATCTAAAATGACCGCCTTTGCCTCTGCCCCTGGACAGGCTGCCTGTAACTGTTTGCCGAAGTACACTGGGGATGGCAAGACCTGCACGCTCATCAACATCTGCTTAACCGTGAGTATGCCCCCCCACACACACCGCCTGGGACAGAGCCTCGGAGCCTGAGGCGCCTCCTGCCCACCCTCTAGGGGATGCAGAGGGGACCTCCCGTGGAAGGCCTTAGGGCTGCTTCTGGCCTTAAAACCCCTTTCTCTCTCATGTCCCATTGTCACGTTGGGGAGAGAGAAGAGAAGGGATAGTCTGCCAACCTGTCCCCCTTGGACACAGGATCCCAAGGGGACGCAGGTGTACGTAGCTGGTGAGGAATTTGCCTAAATGCGGGCCCAGAGCCAGCTGGATTATCAGTCTCCCAAAAGCAGGCCACAGCAGGGTGTCCGCCTGCTTCCTATGCTCTGACATAATACCTAGGAAAACAGCCTCATGCAGGAAAGACTTGTTTTGGTTCCCAGTGTCAGAGATGCCAGTCGTTGGTCCCCTTGCTGTGGACTTGTGACGAGAAAGAACGTCACGGAGGGCAACATGTGGGGGAGCATAACTGCCCAGTTTATAGCAGAAGAGAGAAAGAGAGAGAGAGAGAGGGAGGGGCCAGGGACAAGATATGCCCTTCCTGGGCACCCCCCAGTGACCCACCTCCTCCAACTAGCCCCGCCTCCTACAGCGTCCACGCCTCCCAGTAGCCCATTCAATCATGACTTCATCAGTGGATTAATCCACTAATGAAATCAGAACCTTCACGATCCAGTCACCTCCCTCAGCCCTGCCACTGATCTGGGTTATACTGGGAACCAAGACTTCAATGCCTGAGGCTTTGGGGGACATTCCAGATCAAAGTCATGACAGGCACCCAGAGCCAGTTCTGGCTGAATAAGCCCTCGCGGGTTGGTGGACCAACAAGCTTTCACTCCCAGACTGAACTCGAGGCCCTGATCCGTCGTGAGGATGAGGCAATTGGGGGCTGGGGTCATCACCTGGGTGGGTTGGGTTTTTTAACTCTCTACTTCCCTAATGGGGAGGAGGAGGAGACCTCGGTTGAAAACTAACGTGGCAGAGTGTTGGAATGTTCTGTTCTTCAAAGGGCCAAATGTGGAGACAGTAAAAGTTCAGCAGTTACCAGGGGCCAGGAGGGAGGTGAAGGGGGTGGTGCACAGAGGATTTGAGGACAGTGACGGTGCTGTGCGTGCTGCAGTAAGGCTGGACCCGTGGCGTGACACACTGTCAAGACTCCCAGGACACACCCCACAGTGAACCCTAGTGTAAAACCTGGACCTTAGCACCAGGGTCATCAGTTCTATCATCAGTTCTATCGAATGTGCCATTCCAGCATGTGATGCTAATAAAGTGGGAAAGTGAGAGAGTGGAGGGGCTTCCAGGGAGCTCGGTCCTTTCTGCTTGATTTTCCTGCAGACCTAAAACTACTCTTGAAAAGAATCTATTGGTTTAAAAAAAAAGGAAAAATAAACTCAGAGAAGCTAGTGGTCAGTTCTCCCATCTTCTGTAACGTGTGTGCACGTGCGCAGTTTCTGCTATTCCAATATTCCAGGTTGTTGTTTTTTTTTTTCCCCAGCTTACACTATCTGCTGTCATAAGAGGAATGTGCCCAGCATAGTACAGTTTCTTAAACAGGACATTATTTATCTCAGATATATATTTTTTTCCTTCATCCATAGAAATCTGGAGAAATCTCAGGACCCAGGAGCATGAATTTCATGACCTCTTTATAAACAGGTCAACCACATTTTCTCAGCTCAGCTACAGTCATTGAGCCAAGTCTACCTACTAGCTTATTCCCCATACTGTGAGTTCTTGTTAAGGAAATTCCTCTCCCAAGCATGGTTTTCACCGCTGAGATGAGGCTCGAGACCCGCCTCCCCAGGAAGCCTTCCTGGATCAACCCCATAGCTCTGTTCTGGTCCCCTTGCATTGAGCAGGAGTTGGTAACGGCTGGAGGCACCTCTTCCCCCAGCTCCATGCACACACCATCCATTCTTCCCATTCTTCCCACTAAGGCACACAGGGAGGCAGCCATCGGCATCTCGAGGGCTGCCACATGACAGAAGCACTGATCTTGTTCTCTGAAAGCCCAAGGAGGGGGACCAGGGTCAGGGAGATGTGGAAGAAAACAAACTTCTCTCAGCTCAAGACAAAACATTAGAACTCTGCAGAGACAGAGTGTTGTTTCAAGAAGTAATGAGCTTATCATAACTCAAAGTATTGAACCCCAGGAATAAAGCGACAGGTGGGTACCTAACTGGACAACCATGGAGACCCCTCCCAACCCTGACTGTGTGACTTTGGGCTGGCTTGCTGCTTGGGGCGTGTATCCCTGGGGTCCCTTTCAGTGCATCAGCAGCAGACTGTTGACAGGCTTTCCCTCACTGTCCTCATGGCCATCCTGGTGGGAGCAGACTCCCCGGAACACATCTGCCCATTCTCTTACCTATCATTTAAAATAATTACCATCATTTAAAAATTGGGGAAATGTATATAAAAATTCATAAAAACTTGCATTTCGACCAGCCCAATGTTGTGCAAACCCAGCGGGAGCTCACTCAGCAAGTCTGAACCTGGACAAGCTCACTACTGCTGCTCAGAGCCTAACTATCCCAGCCTCACACTCCACAGGGATAAAATGTCCCGTAAACCTGGTGTCCTAGCGTGTCACATCTGGGGCCCTGGGTCTGGTCCAGGGAGGTCTCTAAGGTCCCACGTCAAACTGACATTCCTGGGGTGGCCAAACGTCAGGTACTGTGCTGGGGTTCCGAGTGCATTCTCCCACTTAATTCCAGTTACAACTGGATGAAAGAATTATTATCGTTCCCAACTTACCAAGGGCAGAGACTCCATCTGACGATGATTTTCCTAGGGCTGCTGTTAACAATTACCACAAAGTGAGTACAGAAATTTACTTTCTCAAATTTCAAAATCCACAATCAGGGTATCGGCCAGGATGCGTTCCTTTTGGGGTCTCCAGGGGAGCATCCTTCCGTGCTCCTGCCAGCTTCTGGTGGCTCCAGGCTCCCCTGGCTACGGCCGCACCCCTCCAGTCTCTGCCAACGTCTTCACTTGGCCCTCCCCTCTGTGTCTGTCTCCTCTCCTTTCATAAGAACACTTGTGGCCTTAAGGTCATCCTCTTAATCGCAGATGACCTCATCTCAAAATCCTTAATTATATTTATAGAAACTTTTTTCTAAATAAGGTCACATTTACAGGTACTGGAGCTCAGGACTTGGATATATCTTTTGGGGAACCACAATTCAACCCCCTACAGACTGGCGGGAATGAAAGTCCTCGCCCAGGATCTCAGAGCACTCCGTTTTATTTTCCGTGTTTTGTTGTTGTTGTTGTTGCTGTTATTTGGGGTGCATTATGACTGTACACAATGGTGGGGTTTGTTGTTACATATTCATACATGCACACAAAGTAACAATGTGATCCGGCCCATATCATTCCCCAGTATTTTCACTTTCCCTTCCCACCTCTCTCCCTTGGGTCCCCCTTTTTTTTTTACTATCTCCCTTCAATTTTCATGAGACACCCCCACACACACCTTTCTTTTCCTTTTCCTCTCTACTTCCGCATATGAGAAGAAACATAACCCTTGACCTTCTGAGTCTGGTTTATTTTACTTAACATAATGTTCTCAAGTTCCATCCATTTTCCTGCAAATGACAAAACTTCATTTTTCTTTATGGCTAAATAAAACTGCCATATATATATATATATATATATATATATATATATATATATATCTCACATTTTCTTTATCCATTCATCCATGGATGGACACCTAGGCTGGTTCCATAGTTTGGCTCCTGTGAATTATGCTGCTATAAACATGGGTATGCATGTCTCTTACCCATAGACAACATTCAACCTTGTGTTGGTTCAAAGACTTACAGCACAGCTGACCTGGTAGATCTGGGGGGCTCGTTGCTACCCTCTCAACTGCACAGGCTCTTAGGAATTAACTTTCTATTCCAAGGTCAGCAGAGGCCACCATGCCCTAAAGAGCCAGGCACAGAACATCAGTAGGAAGGCAAAAGCCTAAGGCTGTTCTAAAGGGGAACCTTCTGCACTGGGTGCCAGTTCCCTCTTGCTCTGAGCAGCGCCAGCCCATGGCTGGCCACCCTTCTGATTTTTTAAGAGAGATGCAAGTTTTTATGAATTTTTATATACATTTTTCCAATTTTTAAATGATGATAATTAATTTAATGAACAAATATTTTTTAAAAAACATATTGTTTGGGCTGGGGATGTGGCTCAAGTGGTAGCGCGCTCACCTGGCATGCGTGCGGCCCGGGTTCGATCCTCAGCACCACATACAAACAAAGATGTTGTGTCCGCCGAAAACTAAAAAATAAATATTAAAAAATTCTCTCTCTCTCTCTCTCTCTCTCTCTCTCTCTCTAAAAAAAATTACACTTCTAAAAAAAAAACATATTGTGAACATTGAACTATAACAAAAAAAAAAAACATACTCCTGGGGCCCAAGAACCACCAATTTCTGCCCAATTCCCATCACCAGGGTCCATGAAATGGTGCCTGTGCTGAATTAGTTCTCTGTTTTAAACTGCCTTCCTTCCTTCTGTGCTGCTAGAACAGAGTACTGAGACTGGGTCACCTCTGATGGGCAGGTGTTTCTTTCTCAGGGTATAGAGGCTGGGAAGTCCAAGGTCAAGGCACCCGCATCTGGCACAGGCCTTCCTTCTTGCTGTGTCATAATATGGAGGAAGGCATCGTGGGGCAGAGGGAGGACAGCAAGGGAGAGTGACTGCAAGAGGGAGAAGGAGAAGAGAGAGGGCCAATCTCATCCTTATATGGAGACTCACGCCTGCATAACGTCACTAGCCCATCCTTGAGGTCAGAGCCCTTGTGTCTAATCACCCCTCAAATGTTACCTTCTTTACATTGTTACAATGGCCACTCGATTTCAATATGCCGGGACATTCAAACCTCAGCCCGAAGCCCTCAGCTGTGCTTGCTTCAAGGACACAGCCCATTATCCTGGCTGCAGATTCCACTTGGAATACGACCCAGTCTTCTTCCACCCCACCCTCGCAGGCACCCAAAGGCCCCCTGGGTGCAGAGTCAGGCCTGGGTTGGAATCCTGGCTCTTCCACTTAGGGGCTGGAAAGCATCTTGATTTCTCTGTGCCTTTGCTTCCTCCTCTGTAAATCAAGATAGTATTTTCTCGGGCTGGGGATGTGGCTCAAGCGGTAGCACGCTCGCCTAGCATGTGCGCGGTGGCGCTGGGTTCGATCCTCAGCACCACATACAAACAAAGATGTTGTGTCCGCCGGAAAAAAAAAATAGTATTTTCTCATTCAGGGAATTACTGTGGGGATTAAAGAAGCTAATATGTATAAACTGATGTTTTCAGTCTTCCAGTAAATTCTACCTTTTGTTATGGTTACAGATATGATTCAAATCACTCAGTCAAACTCCCAAACACCTCAGGCTGGAACATCCCGCCTCTCCAACCCCTGCCCAGCCCCTGCCATGTAGCTTCCTCTGAGATGCCATGGCTGCCAGTTCTAGTTCATGGAAACATCTGTGCTTATCGACCTACCATGGCCGCTCTTGTTGGACTCATTCACAGGCCTCTGCTTCACGCAGCCCATTAATCAACTTGACAATGTCTGGCCTTCTGGACAGACGGTTAGTTTTTGAAGACAGTGACTGAATGTAGTTCTAGTGGAAATCTTGCAGGGTTACACATATCTAGGTCAGTGGGAACTCCAGTGAGCACTGTTCTAGGCACTGGGAATTCATCAGTAACTTATAGCAAAGTCCTTCTCCTTAAGGAACTCACATTTAGGAGGAAGAAATAAATAGTAAGTGTGTAAACAAACGATAGTTTAAAAGATAGTTTTAGGTAGTGACAACTTCCATAAGGGAGAGAGGTGTTTGGGCTACTGTAACAAAATACCATTAAACTGGGCGGCTTATAAACAAAAGAAATTTATTGCTTACAGTTCTAGAGGCCGGTAGATCCAAGATCAAGGCCCTGGAAGATGCCATCTGGTGAGAACCTGCTTCCTTGTTGCCAGATGGTGTCTTTTGTCTGTCCGCTCTTGGTGGAGGGGATGACTGCGTTTCCTTGGGGTTCTTTTTTCCATTCACAGGGACTTTGCATTCGCGACCTAATTATCTCCAAAAGGCCTCTCCTAACATCACCACCTTAGGCATTAGGATTTCAACATAGGAATCTGGGAAGGATGCCAACATTCAGACCCCAGCAGGAGACAAAGCAGGTGGTGGGATGGAGCCTGTGGGGTAGGAGAGGGCAGGGCTCCTTAGCTAGGTGGTCAGATGGGGCCTTTCTGCACACGTGACTAGCTCCTGAGTGTTGAGAAGGAGCAGCCCCATGGAGACTTTGGGAGGAATTTACAAGCAGAAGGAGCAGCAGGCCAAAGGTGCTGGGTGAGACAGCCCTTGTCATGTCCTGGGTACTGAGGAGAAGGCCAGCATGACTGGAGACGGGGGACAAAAGAGGTGATAAGAGGGACTGGATCGCTTTGGACCATGTAGTAAGCTTCTGTGTCACTCTAGCTATGGTTGGGAAGTCCTCGGGGGATCCTACAGACTGAGCCAGTGCCTGATTGGCCTCCCTGTGAGCGCATTCTGGCTGCTGGGCTGACTGAACCACAGGGTTCAAGAGCAGAGGCCAGAAGACCACTTAGGAGGCTGGTGGAGCAGACCAGGAAACGTGGACTTGTAGCAGGAGGGACAACGGAAGTCACTGGACGGGCGCATTTTGAAGGTAGCCAATGAGTTGCCAGAACACTGGACATAGGTAATGTGGGGAAAAGGAGTTAAGGATGCTATCTAGGTGTTTCGCTGAGACATGCTCATTCCACCTACAGAGGCAGGGATGGCTTAGAGAGGACAGCACTTGGATTTAGATATCACCTGGTCTGTTTTGTTTGCTGAGTTGCTTTGTCTCCCCGGCTAAGATGCCCTTAACCCGGGCGTGTAACTCTGGAGGCATGGAGAGAGGTCAGGACGGACATATAAATTGGGGATCATAGACACAGAGATGGCACTTAAGCCCAGGGCACTTCTTGGCTGGATAATTAGAGAAGTCAGAAGGCGGAGAGAGGGGCCTGAATATTGAGCCATTTGGCAAAGGAAAGGGAGCCTGAAGAGAAAACCCCAGGGAACAGCCTGTGACATAGAAGGACAACCTCCTGTAATGTCAACGGAGACTCAGAGAAGAGAGAGTTTCAAGAAGGGAGAGTGATCAGACTGCAGGATGTTGAGATGTCAAGTGTGTTGAGAGAAGAGAGCCAATCACTGCCTTTGCCAAGATGTCAATCACCGGAGACCCAGACCAGGGATGGAGAAGTGTGGGGCAGAGGGACCAGGAGTCTAGGAAGGAGGTTGGCAGGAAACTGGGAACAAGGAAAGTGGAAATAGAAGCCGCATTGGCAAGAACCTTGTGTAATAAGTGGGTAGCAAATCAGTGGGGTGGTTAATGGAGAAGGATGAGGAGGAAAGGGATGGCTGTTTATTTTTTACCATTTTGCTCTGGAAATTGTCAAACGTACATGAAATTAAAGCAGCTAATACAACGAATCCCCCGTACCTGACATTCAGTGACAAGACTCATTAAATCACTGTCAGTCTTTTTTGTCTAGAACCTCATCTGCCACCACCCACTGGGTTCTAAAAAAAAAAAAAAAAAAAGGAAGTTTGGGTTTGTTGAAGATGAATAATATTAAGGCATGTTTTTGAGCTGGTGAGTATGATCCCCTGGAAGAGGAAACTCCTAGGGAAGGGAAGAAGCAGGTAATCCCAGGACAGCTCACGGCTGGGAGAGGGAGGTCGGGAGGGAGCCGGGCAGTAATGCTGCCTTAGTTGGCCGCCTGGCTGCCTAGCTAGCCAGTGAGAGTCCACGAACTGTCCAGTCACTTAGTTAATTGGTAGCTGGTTGCTGGTGAGTTGATTAAAAGAGGAGGATACGGTCTGGGAATTGGGGCCCACGCAGATGGTGGGCTCAGGGCTGGAGAAGGAGGTGGTTCTTGTCCACCTGTCCGTCTTCTCTGTAGGTCTGAGTCCAGCTCATCAACTGAGAGTGAGCGGAGCAGTGAGGGGTGAAGTGGCGTCTCCAGAGAGAGGGAAGTTAAATGTAGTGGAAAAGCATAGATGTTGGGTGCACGGAGCTGGAAAGGGGAGCCCAGACAACGCCACGGGGGACTCTCAGGCAGGGCCCCTCCAGACTGCGCAGAACCAGAGCAGAGTCAGGCCCAGATGGCCCATGGATTGGCCAAGCTACTGTGACAGAGGAAGAGAGAGTGATGAAGGGGCCACGTGTTCCTCCTTGCCAGCTGGGCTGGGGGCCAAGTGACCCAAGGGGCAGGTGGGAAGTAGGAAGAAGAAAACTCAAAGGAGGGAGGCCCTGTGGGTCAGAGGAGGCGTCAGAGGAGGTGATGGTAAAGTCAGTACCAGCGCAGGATGCAGGCGTCAGAGGAGGTAATGGTGAAGTCAGTACCAGTGCAGGATGCAGAGGAGGTGATGGTAAAGTCAGTACCAGTGCAGGATGCAGAGGAGGTGATGGTAAAGTCAGTACCAGTGCAGGATGCAGGCATCAGAGGAGGTGATGGTAAAGTCAGTACCAGTGCAGGATGCAGGCGTCAGAGGAGGTAATGGTAAAGTCAGTACCAGTGCAGGATGCAGAGGAGGTGATGGTAAAGTCAGTACCAGTGCAGGATACAGGGGGGAGGCCCTGTGGGTCAGAGGAGGCATCAGAGCAGGTGATGGTAAAGTCAGTACCATGCACAGGGCCGCATGCTGAGAACCAACCTGGAGTTGACTGAGATCTGGAGTTGGCAGGAGTGTGGGGTCTTGAGTGTGCTGGATATTGGGACAGTTGAAGTCCAGCATATTTAGCTGGGAGATGGTTGAAGACCCTGGGGGTCCTTGGGTGCAGTCCACTTTAATGTCCATTACAAAGTTGGGGTGACCAAGGAGGTGGGAACCATTGACAGGGATGTGGATGCGGCCAAGGATGGGAAAGAGACACAGCGACCCAGGCACCATCATCATGACCAAAGAGGAGAATCTGGTGGGGCTGCAGATGCCATGTGCTTCCCGGGAGCCGGGCTCAGTGAAGCCCAGGGAGTAGAAGTGACAGGAAGTGGCTACAAACAGTGAGAAAGACCCTGTCCCGGCCCCAGGCAGTGAAGCAAGGCGGGTACCTGAGGGAAATGGAGCGTCACTTGAGGGGCCAGTGGCAAGTTTCAGGAAGTGAAGAAAAGGGTTTGTGGGGACAGGAAACAGCGGCTGCATGGTCAGAGAGTGGGTGTCCTGAGCGACACGGAGGGGAAGGGCCATATGGCAAGGGCCAACCTGGAGTTGCCTGAGCTCTGAAGTTGACAGGAGTGTGGGACGAGAGGGGGCTCACCTGGTGGTCTTGCCTGTGCTGGGAGTTGGGACAGTTGAAGTCCAGCATATTTAGCTGGGAGATGGTTGAAGACCCTGGGGGTCAGCTTCTTAAACAGTGTGCTGGGCTGAGTCAGCTTGGGGCAAGTTCTGGGCTGGTCAGTCCCTCCTGGGCCAGAGTGTTGTACTCCACAATACTTCTGGAAAGAGTGTGGGTGGGAAGGAGGATTTTTACAGCACTCTGCTGACTTCCTTCCCGGCTCGTCTACGTCGGATTTTTCTCCCTGGGCTTTGCAATTTTCCTCCCCATTTGAAGAGGTCGCTCCTGGTGCAGAGCCCTGGCTGGTGTTCCCATGGATGCAGGCTTGACTGTGCCTCTGGTTTGAGCTCCTGTCTCGACTTCCACAGCTTATGGGCTCCTTGGGGGCAGGGGCAATGTGCTCCATTTTTGTATTGGCTGCCTTCTGTGTGGTGGCTGCCACCTTTTCTATGATCAAATCAGAGTGTAGCTTAAAGATAGGAATTGTCAAACAAGATTGGTGTCTTTCCCACTAATCCCCAGGGGCTGAGAAATTTCCCATTTGACAACTCTGGGTTTATCTTCGGAAGGCTGAAGATCTGTTCAGATGGACCTGCTATTTTAGGATACAAGGCCAAGTGAATAAGATGGCCTTGACTTCCATAAAGAATTGAAAAACAAGTTCAAGAAAAGACAAATAATGCCAAATCATCTAAGTTAAAAAATAAGACCAAAAAAAATGTGGTGTGTGTATGTGTGTGTGTGTGTGTGTGTGTGTGTGTGTTGGGGATACAACCCAGGGCCTCAGACATACAAAGCAAACCCTCTATGCTGAGCTACAACCCAGTCCTCAAAAAATAAATTTCAACACACAATTGGTTGGCAAAGTTGGCAAACTCACCGACCCTATTCCCCACACCTCGGTAATTCCAACAGAATAATGGCGGCTGTAGTCCCTTTGCCATCTGCAATCACATTGCAAAAGATGAAAGGACATGTACCTGCAAGGAGAACTACACCGGGGATGGATTTACCTGCCGTGGTAACATCTACCAGGTAACACAAGACATGTCTCCACGAAGTAAACTCTACTTCCCTAGGTGTGCCGAGAACCCAGGCTGCTCAGGGAGGTGCAAGAGTTTTGTAAAATGGAAAGCTCTATAAAAATGTGACAGGAGCCCAGCACGGTGGCACATGCCTGTAATCCCAGTGGCTTGGGAGGCTGGGCAGCAGGATCTCAAGTTCAAAGCCAGCCTCAGCAACAGCGAGGCTAAGTAACTCAGTACAAAATAGGATGTGACTCAATGCTTGAGTGCCCCTGAATTCAGTCCCAAGTACCAAAAGAAAAAAATGTGACAGAGTATTTTTTATATAACTTGGCAATGAAAAAAGTTGAGCCTACCTCCAATTCACTTGACCTGGGAAAGAGTGAGGTGCTGGGTAAGATTGGCCATTACAAAGTTGGGGTGACCAAGGAGGTGGGAACCATTGACAGGTTTCTGGAGCCAAAAACCTGGGTCTGAATTCACATCTGCAGGGTAGGTAGCAACATTGCAACTCTGAGCATAGTATATCACCTTTGTGTATCAAAGGTAAAAGAAAATAATGATGGTACCAGCCCTTTCCAGTTATTATAAGAATTAAATACAATAATGTGCACACAGGACACAGCATAGTAACTAAAAAGGATTAACATGACATGGATTGCTCTGTGTGTTTCTTTGTGTGTCCCCACCCATGCACCTGTACCAGACCTAGAGAATGAGACAGGACCATACATGCTGGCTTCTACCTGGCTGATCAAACATTCATGCTAATTGAGAAGCCAAATCTGTCATAAATGTTTAACTGATGTTTTTAAATATTTCAACTATATTTGAAACATTTTTGTAAATATCTGAGTATTATTTTTAAATTTTTCTCAAAGTTCAGTTGCTTTTGGAAATGGCTGAATCTTTCTTTGACAAATCAGACATTGATTTCAGAAAGTTTTGGGGACAACAGTGTGTCCATATGGTCATTCTGAACTTCAGCTGTAAGCCCACATATGAGGCTCCAAAGAGAGCCATTGGCACAGGTTCCCAGCAGAAGGGATAGCGGATACTTGCAACCTGAGAAAAATCATCTCAAAACAACTCTGTGTTATTCCTGTATGTGAGTCACAGGCCTAAAGCAAAATTCCCATGTCTTTGTTTGCAGGAGCTTCCCAAGAACCCAAAAACCTCCCAGTATTTCTTCCAGATTCAGGTAAGAATGTGTCGAGTTGGGGCGGGGCTGGGGTGTGGCTCAGTGATAGGGTGCTCGCCTAGCATGCGCCGGGCCCTGGGTTCCACCCCAGCACTACAAAAGAAAAAAATTTAATTATGGAAGTTGGATCTCAAGCCAGATACAGGATAAAGTTGTAGCCTTCAGTTGGTGGAGGTGGAAGAAAGTCTCGGACCCTGGATTTCTGGGATGGGCCCTGTTTGTCATTTGTGAGCTGCATCTCTCGGGCCTCAGGTGAGCAGCATGTAAGATAGGGGTGAACGCTCACAGACACAGTTCTACACGGAAGAACGCAGCACCATTATGTGGCACGGGGACACCTCGTGCACAGTGATCTCTGAAGATCATAATGGAGGGCTGGGGTTGTGGCTCAGTGGTAGAGTGCTCGCCTCACATGCATAAGGCACTGGGTTCAATCCTCAGCACCTCATAAAAATAAAAGTATTGTGTTCATCTACAACTAAATATTTATTTTTTAAAAAGATCATAATGGAGCTGACAATTTTCAATCACCTGGTGACTTCATAGCCGTTGTGATGGCATAGGGTGACATCATAGCCATTGACTATGGTGATGTCATAGCCATTATGGTGTCACAGAGTGACATCATAGACATTAGCTATAGTGGTGTCACAGAGTGACATCATAGACATTGGCTATAGTGATGTCACAGCCATTGTGATGTCATAGGGTGGCATCATAGCCATTGTGATGTGTAGAGTGACACATCACTCTAATGTTTGCAGTGAGGCTGGTGTGAACAAACATGGGCTGGCATGTGTGTTTGTATCTTGGTTTTTCACAAGTGTTTAAAAACCCAAAATAGAAAAATTCTTATAACAAATGAATGTAAGGTAGAAAATTGTTGTGTGCACCCGTGCAAATTGGTGCATTTAAATTGCATTATTACAAGAGTCCAAAAATTTTTATAGAGTTTAAATGTAAATGTAAAAAGTAGGAAAAAAAAGTGTTTATAAAGTTTAAATGTAAATGTAAAAAGTAGAAAAATAGCAGTAAGTGAACTTATTATTGAAGAAAAAGACTTTTTATGTATTTAGCATGGCCTGAGTTCAATAGCGTCCTCACTGTCACCTCATTCCCCAACCCATCTCGGGTCTCTCATTCGGTCTTCCCTCCACTCTGCCAGCACCCACTCTCTCTGGTCTTTGTTTGAACCCTGCCGATGTCGTGTCAGGAGGAATTCTCTTACCTGTATTGTGGAAGTGAGTGACAGACGGCTCCACTTTCCCCCGACAGATGCATGTCATTAGAGAGCTGGCTGGGCCTGGGCCCTTCACTCTATTTGTACCTTTGTCTACAGCCTTTGACAAGGAACCCCGGGTAAGCTTGTGGCTGTGGGCGGGTAGGGGAGGTTCGGGGCTGGAATGTGCTTTGAGGACCTTGCACTTGGACCAACAGTGGTGACCTTTCTGGTCAGGAGACCTAGGACAAGGTGGAGTACAATGGCAATAGAAGGGACTGTTTCTCAGCATAGGGACCCCTGTCGAGAGAAGCAAGGACATTTGTGATACAGAGCAGAAAGCTGGAGAAAATTAACAAGTCTCCATGATCTGAACCTCTACCAGAAGGAAAGAAGGAAGAAAGGGAGGGAGGGAGGGAGGGAGGGAGGTTGGTTCTCTTTGAGGAGCAGGTCGTGGGGCTCGGGAGGTAACCATGTTGTGAGGGGCTGGGCCAGAGGCCCATGAGGCCCCTCCACTCTGTGAGTCCACAGTGAGACACAGAAGGAACCTGGCCTCTTCCTGCCTCCTACCTGGACGGCCTCTGCCTGTGGCCCTGACACAAACCACACCTGACACCCACTGCCCAGAGTCTGGGAGGGAGGAGAAGTGGGGAATCATGGAGGAGAGCAGGGCAGAAGACAATCTGCAGCAAAAGGCCCTGCCTCTGGCCCGAGCCCTCTGACCTTCTATGACAGATTAAAGACTGGGACAAACAGGGCCTCATGCCCCAGATTCTTCGCTATCATGTGATCGCCTGCCAGCAGCTGCTGCTGGAGAACCTGAAGTTGACCCCCAATGCTACTTCCCTCCAAGGAGAGCAGATTGTCATCTCCGTCTCTCAGGTAAGAGCGTCCGCCTGCCCTCCCCAAGGCCTGCCTCTCCTCCTTTTCCTTACAATAAACCAGCGATGGGGACAGCTAACCTATGGTGAGTGGTTTCCACACACAGACGCTGTTCTAAGTATTTTATATGTACTAACTCATTTAACTCTCAAAACAGCACCGCCATATAAAATATTATTATTAACCCCAATTTCTAAATAAGACAACTGAGCTCAGACAGGTTAAAGTAACTTGCCCAAGGTCACGCAGCAAGGAAAAATCACTGAGCTGAAATTCAAACTCAGAAGCCGAGAAGCCCCAGGCAGGCAAAGAGGGGAAGAAATAAGGATAATATGGATAAAATGTATTAAAAAGAAGTGAATTCTGAACTACTTGTTTATTTCATATTTCAGAATTACGTGACTGTTCTGTTTGATTATATATTATTTGCCATTGGTTTCTCCAGATGAAAATTAGATTCCCGTGTTGGTTTCTTTTTATAATCATAATTTTAAAATGTGTTCAAGTAACTTGACCTTTGGACTCTGCTCCTGATGATTTGACATGTTAGAGAAGCATTCTGTGAGAAGCTGTTTTGTGTGTATCTCTCTTTGTGTTCATCTCTTTTTTCTTTTCTGGTTGATTTCAGGATACAGTATACTTAAACAAAAAGGCTAAGATCATATCCAGCGATATCATCACCACTAATGGAATCGTCCATATCATAGACAAATTACTGTCTCCCCAAAACTTGCTTATCACCCCCAGAGACGCCTCCGGAAAGATTCTGGTAGGTGAACTTGCCATCAGGTCCCGGGCACAGGTGATTCAATGCGCCACCATCTTCGTGCTGACTCAGCATCTCTTTGAAACGGTTCAATCTCAAACTATCATTAAAAGTCTAGTAAACATTATTCTTAGGAGATAAAAACAGGTAAAGGTCTATTTTAAATCAACACATGGATTTTATAAGTTTTTATTTAGTGTCTGCAAGGGCAAGTAGGTAAATAGGTAGGAGACAGATGATAGATGTTAAATATCACTAAACTAAATCTGGAGTAAAACTCCTTCTCAGTGGACATAAAAAAAAAAAAACACTTTAACTCTTATTTTTATTTATTGGTATCGATCTGGGTCCTTCATTGCAGACCAAATAATCTACTTCTTAAGATTCTAGGTACAGCTAGACATGGTGGCACGTGCTTATAATCCCAGCAGCTTGGGAGGCTGAGGCAGGAGGATCACAAATTTGAGGCTAGTCTCAGCAATTTACTGAGACCCTGAGCAACTTAGTGAGACCCTGTCTCAAAAATAAATAAATAAATAAAAGGGCTGGAGATGTAGCTCAGTGGTTAAGCACCCCTGAGTTCAATACCTGGTATCAAAAAAAAATTAGGTCCATCACCAAATTTCTTGGAAGTCTGAAGCCTAATTTGCATGCTGGGCAGTGGGGAACAGCCTAGGGCTGCTCTAGCTGTAAGAGCTTTTTAAATTTCAGTCTCTCCTCCAAGGACATTGGAGACTGGACAGCAAATGCCCCCACCTTCAGAAGGTCCCATGTCCCTGCTCACAGCCATTACCACCTCACATTATTCCTTTCCACTAAGTTTTCCCGGTGCTTCTGCTGGGTGGACCCTGCTTTATCTTTGGGGCTGTAGCTGCAAGGGAGTCTGGTGAAATACAAGGATTAGCCCTCCAGCCTCTAAGATGCAGAAAGGCCTGGGCAGAAGAGAGCAGCAGGGGGCGCTGATGAGCCCAGGCAGCCCCACGCCCACCCACCCTACACATTCCAACAAGCTGTGGTTAAAGCACCTTCTGAACAGTACACAGGAAGCTTCCATGTCCTGTTCTTGTCTTTGCAGCAAAATCTTACAACAGTGGCAGCAACCCACGGCTACAACAGATTTATGAAGCTAATACAGGTAAACACCTGGAGGCAAATGGCTCAGGAGAAACTGCCTAAAGTTGTTTTGCATCTCAGTTGCTGTTTAGGTCACAGCTCTTGCCGCCTCTAATTGGGGACACCTAATTTTCTGGAGTGCAAAGTCGCTCTCTGCCACTCTACTCCCAAAATGTTGTACGGTTTGTTGAGCTATGCGACCGTAGTTTGGCAGGGTTAGACTTTGGGGTACTTGTGGCTCGGGATGGGGAGGAAGGCAGGATGTTCTAGGTGTTCCACATCTGGGATCACCGACTGCACCATACAAATGGGGAGGCTGAGCTGGAGATCTGGGGGGGTCGGGATGGGGGGCATGCCAGGAGGCAGCTAGAAACTGAATTTAAAATTACATCTTTCTGACTTCAGAAACTGTTCCCAAGTTTTGCATAAACCCTTCTTGTTCAAACAAAGGATCACAGAGGAGAATTGGGGACCCCAAAGGGCTCCAAGAACTCTGTTGTCCCCCATAGCACAATTTATACATCTCAGAATTATCCCAGTGATTCCCCCAAAAGATCTGGGTCTCAGACTCACAAGGGTGCTTGATAGAAATGGGGATTTCAAGACATTCAAAATGAAAAATCTCCAAAGATATTATAGGAAAGCCCCTACCCATGCCTAAAACTTATAGCCACCCTCCCCTGTTCACCAGGGTCTGGTTGAACACAGACTTTTATGGAAAGTTAGAAAACCTCTCTGGGGCTCCATAAAATAAAATGATAAAGCCTATCTCATGGTGTTGCTAGAAAAATTAAAAATTAAAATTAAAATTAAAAAGTGTCCCATGGTGCACCTACGTTGTAGAAGGCTCTCAAAATGATTCCTCCACATTCATCTCCCAATTCCTTCTTGGGACATATATGATCTAGGAATCTTAAAAATGTGTGGGATTACCTCACTGTCCTATAGGTTTTGCTTTTTAAATGGAATATGAGAAAAAAGTTTAGCTGGTCCTTCAGAAATTAAGATGTTTGGGCAAAAGTTGTGTCAAAAAAAAAAGATGTTTACTAAAATATAACTTTATTTGCCTATTCATGAAAACCTAGAATTCAACTTTCTGACTTGCTTTGTAAGGAAATGTGGGTCAGAATAGTTGGGATTTCATAAGCCCATAGTTTCTGTCTGTGTCACTCTTGAGCCATGTGGAGTCCTGGTCGGCATCGGTGCAGCTCAGACAGGACTGTTCAGAGAGGTCCTCCTCCTGTGTGGCAGGGCCTGGTTGCACAGCACGTGCTCATACCAGTGAGGGGCTGACTCCCTGTGTTTCAGGATTCAGACTTGATGAGTGTCATCACTGACCCCATTCACACCCCCGTCACTCTCTTCTGGCCCACGGACCAAGCCCTGCAAGCCCTGGCCCCTGAACAACAGAATTTCCTATTCAACCAAGTCAACAAGGAGAAGCTGAAGGAGTACTTGAAGTTCCATGTGATCCGAGATTCCAGGGTACAGTTGTCTCCCACTTACCCATGTTTTCACTTTCCTGAGTTTCAGTTACCCAGAGTCAACCATCATCTCAACATATTAAGTGGAAAATTCCAGAAGTAAACAATTCATATTTTAAATTGGGCACCATTCTTGGTAACATTATGGAACCCCTCATCATCCTGCTGCATCCTGCCTGAAATGTGAATCATTCCTTTGTACAGTGTATCCATGCTATATATGCTACCTGCCCGTTAGTCACCAAGTCACCATCTTGGTCATCAGAGCAGCTTTTGCATAATTGTAGTGCTTATGTTCAGGTGACCCTTATTTTACTTAATAATGATCCCAAAACACAGGAGTAGTGCTGCTGAGTGTTTTACTACAACATATTATTATAATTATTTTCTTAATAGTTGTTTAATCTCTTGGTATGCCTAATTTATAAATTGAACTTTCTCGTAGGTACATATGTATTGAAGAAAACAAAGCGCATGTAGGGTTTAGTATTAGCCATGCTTCTGGCATCCCCTGGGGGTCTTGGAGGGTATCCCCACATATAAAGGGGGACTACTGCATTTGTTAAATGCAGGAGTGACTTCAGGAATGTCCCCAGGGATGATAAAGTCCAGTTCTGAGGCACTGCTGTCCAGGAACTACTGGTGTGTCCTAGGCTCCGTGATGGGAAGGAGACCCTCACCTCCCTGACCCACGGTGTCCTCCCCTGACCCACTCCGGTTAGTTGCATCCTGAAGTACACCACCTGTGGTTCTCTTCCTTGGACCTGTCATTATTTTGATCTTTTTTGAGCAGGGGGTGGGGGGCATGAATTTTAAATTTTAGCCAATACCAAGGAGCTTCTTTCCTTTCCCCTTCCGGATTCACATGGCAGAATGGCTGCTGACAACATGTCCCTGGGTTTTCCAAATGGGTTCTTTCTCTATCCCAATTCCAAAATGTCTGGCAAGCAACTGGCTAGTCTTTGGGGTTTTTGTTGTTGTTGTTTTGTTTTGTTTTGGGGGGTTTGTTTGTTTTGTTTTGTTGGTTTGTTCCAGGTTTTTTTTGTAGTTTTTTTGGGTTTGTTTTCGTTTTTTGTTTTTGTACCAGGGATTAAACTCAGGGGCACCTAAGCACTGAGCCACATCCCCAGCCCTTTTTTGTATTTTATTTAGAGACAGGGTCTCACTAGTTACTTAGGGTCTTGCCAAGTTGCTGAGGCTAGCTTTGAACTCACAATCCTCCTGACTCAGCCTCCCAAGCCACTGGGATTACAGGCGTGCTAGTCTTGATATAATCAGCCATTGATCCCTGAACCAATAAGAGAAGCCAGATCCATAGGAACATAGCAGCCTCAGCCAGGACTCCTATTTCTCGCCAGGGCTGAGCCGTCCACTCCAAGAAGGCGAAATGCCCTGACCTTGGTCCATTCATAGCATCTGGAGTACATTCCTAGGACTGTGTAGCAAGTCACTGTAGATGGGATGGCTTGGAACAGCAGTTATTCCCTCCAAATTTCAGAGGCCAGACGTGTGTAAGAGAGGTGCTAGCGGGGTCCTTCCTTCTGAGGGTGCAGGGGAGAGCAGTTCCGAGCTTCCCACCTGGGTCCTAGTAGTTCCTAGCACTCTCTGGTGTTCCCTGACCAGAGCCCACGTCCCTCCGGTCTCTGCCTCCGTCTCACAAGGCCGTCCCCTCCCTGCGTGTCTGTATCTTCAGATGGCATTCTCCTCTCCTGTCTTCTCTCACCGCCCCACCTGTGTTGGACTGAGCCTACCCTGTTCCAGAATCACCTCCTCTGACCTAATCACACCTACAATAACCCTGATTGCAAATAAGATGACATTGTGAGGTCCTAGGGACCAAGACTTCCACGTGACCTTCTGAGGGGTGTAGCACAGCCCGTAATGGCACCCGAAGCCCTTTCCCAGCCTAACCCAAGACAGTCCCTCAGCCTTTCATTGGCCTCATACACCCAGATGGCATCTTCCCGGACCCCCAAGCATAGCTGTGGGGCAGCCGGGGCTGGCCGAGACTTTTCAGTCACATCACTGTCGTCTGAAATCCAAAATTATTTGAACTTGTGCAAAAACTTTTGCACCTGAATTTAGCTTATTGGCAAAGCTCCTTCCTGCCCTTCGTCAGCCCAAAGGCAGCTATTCATGTGGCACTTTTCTCCCTCAGATTTCAGCTGCGGACCTGCCCCGAAGGGCCTGGAACACCCTGCAAGGTTCCGAGCTCAGTGTCAAGTGTGGAACTGACCGTGATGTCGTGAGTATCATCCCCAGGGGCTAGAAACCTGTTAACAGCCAGCCTGGCTCCAGCCACCTCCCTGTCGAGAGATGCCGGTCTCTTCCCTCCACAGGCAGCAAGCTCCTTGGTGCATTCAGGAGTCCTTTCCCTGGGAGGGCAAGGTGGACACAAGAGACCTGGTCAGTCCTGGCCAGCCCGGCCCTCCTGGCTGGTGGCAGGAAGCCCCCTACCTGGAGGACAGCAGGTTCCAATTGCTTTTTTTTTTTTTTAATTCTTCCATAAGCTGGAAGATGCACTACTAGTCCTGTTCCTTCCCAGCCTCCCTGCGGCCTCACCTCTAGCCCTCTGATAGAGGTCAAGGCCAGCCTGGGCCGCACTCCCTACATCAGCCAACAGAGAGAAGGTCTGCCATTTTTACCCGCCCAGGCTACTTCCTGAAAAATTCTACCTTCTGTAATTCCATATAATGCCTAGATCTGATAGGATTAAACTGCATATAAAGGGAAATAAAAAATAACAGTGGAGGGCTGGGGTTGAGGCTCAGTGGTAGAGCGCTTGCCTAGCATGTGCGAGGCACTGGGTTTGATTTTCAGCACCATATATAAATAAATAAATAAATAAGATCCATCAACAACTAATAATTTTTTTTAAATGACAGTGGATTAAATATATAAGAATGTATTCTCTTGTAAAAGAAATCTGGAGGTGGCCAATCCAGAGCTAGTGGCAGAGGTCTTTTTCTTTCTCCCCTCCAGCTCGTAGTTCTGGCTCTAAGTCACCTCAAGGTCCAACACGGCTGCTGGAACTCCAGCAACTGTGTCCACTTCCCAGGAAGGAGGAAGGGAAAAAGAGATGCATCTCCCAGTTGAGTTGATTCCTTTTCAGGAGCTTTTCAACACGTTCCATCCTGCTTACATCTTATGGCCCGAGTCTGTTTGGCATTTGAATTGCAATTGCATCAACATTTATAACTGAGTTTGAGAAACGCTAGCATCTTTTCACTCCAGTTTTTGGAAGAGTATCTCAGTGTCCTTACACTCCTGAAGGAATCCATCCGATCTCCAAAGTGGACACCCGTCCAGAAGGACAAGACCTGAAACAGACTGGCTCAGGACTGATCCCAAGGCACACTCCAAGGCATAAGCAGATTCATTGTCAGGCCCCTGACGGGCTGCTCTGCAGAGACAGACAGAGAGACAAAGAGAGAAAGAGAGAGAGAGCAAGCAGCGGCAAGCCAACTCCCTGGGGTGGGGGGTTTAGCCCTGGTGACTGGCCTAGCAAGCTTCACCTGATTTTGCAGAAGGCAAGTTATTGTTTCTTGAGAACAGAGAAGAGCAGCTGTTTACCTCTCAAGGAGAGAACAGAGACCAGCAAGTTGCTATCTCTTGAGAATAAGAACAGTATTCATAAAGTGGAGGTGGGGAGGAAGATGGCGGTAGTTATGCCAATAAGAACACCCCCCGCTTGCTCAGTGGGCTGATATTGTTTTCAGAGAACTTTGTGATATTGACTGTTGATAATAGCACAACCCTATGGATTGGGAATCATTAACTATTTACTTGATGAAAAAAAAACTGAACCTCAGAGAAGCTTAGTGATTTGGCCATGGTCACACAGCACAGGAGTACATAGCTCTAACCACAGTTTTTTGGTGTTCCTTCCACTGAATCCCACTCTTTCTATCCCATCCATAGATGTGGATATTTATCTTTTCTCACAGAACTTTCTAAAAGCAGTTTACATCTCGGAGGAATCAATTTAGTAGCTGGGCATCCTTGGGGAGGGAGGCCTTAGGATTGTCAGGAGCATGAAATGAAATGATGTGTCTCGGGACGGTTTCAAGGATGCTGGGACCTGTGCAGGAGGAGATAGCATTATCATTATAAAGTCAAGGCCCACCACTTGCATCTCCTGGAGAGGAAGTTGAACCAGCACTTTGCTAGATGCTGGTGCTAAAGAAGAAACTCAGTGACCGACCTGAAGCAGCCATGTCAGCAAAGGGTACCCTGAGCCACAGCAACGTCACCACTGCTCCACCCCAGCTCCCCTTGCCTGTGCATCTACCATGTGGGTTCAGCAATGTGAGGGGCCGATAGAGCAGGCTCCCAGATGCCCATGCTGCCATATATGCTGTGTGACCTTGAGCAAGTCACTGAACCTCTCACTGCCATAGTTTCCTTGTCTGCAAACAGAAGTGGTAACAGTAGCTACATCCTAGGGTTGTTGCTAGGATTAAAAGAGTTTGCACAGTAAAAGGCTTAGAACAGAACCTGGCACGTGGTATGTGCTGTTTGAGAGATGCACAGGTGACGGGTAGATCGATAATAGATGGCGGAAGATGGATGGATGGTCCGTGGATGATACCTGGATGGATGGATAGGTATTTTCCCCCTCTCACAGGTGTAGGCCACATTATATGGCCTGGGAAGAAGGAAGTCTTGACTGTCCCCCTCTCTCTCAGGGCGAGCTCATTCTAAATGACCAAATGTGCAGAGTCGTGCAGCGGGAGCTCCTCTTCGACCTGGGCGTGGCCTATGGCATTGACTGTCTGCTGATGGACCCCACCCTAGGAGGCCGCTGTGACACCTTTACCACTTTCAATGTCTCGGTCAGTCCTAAAACACCACTGTGGTAAGAGCACCTTGGGCCAAAGAGCAGCCCTGTGATCCCGCGGAAGCCCTGCCCCAAACCCAGGTGGACCAGCACCAAGAGAGCTGGGGTCCACGGGGTGGAATTCTTCAAATTCAGAATCCACAGCCTCTTCCTAGCCCGGCCCAGGCCTTGAACATCCCTGCTCATCTGCCCACCCAGCAGGCCAGCCTTCATCCCCTCACCGTTTAGAAAACAGCCCACTTTGCTCAGTGCTCATCAGACCCCACCAAAACCTAACAATGGGAGTGGTCACCACCAACTCCACTGTGTAGACTTGGAAACTGAGTCTCCAAGAGGGGGGGCGACGTAGCAAAGGTATCAGTGTTTGGCATCAGTGCCTGGCATCTCATAGGCATGCACTAACTATCCCACAATAGGGGGGTACCAATCAAAGTAGGAAATCAAACCGATTGTCCTTTCTACAATAAGAGGCAGTGGCTTCCTAAGTTCCAAAGTCTGTTCACGCACATTTCTCCAGCTAATGATTTTCTCTCGCCAATGCCCTGAAGACCAAGTAGCAGCAAGAATTTTTACCTCTACTTTTTACACATCATAAAGGTAAAGATCAGGGCGTGGAGGGGTGCTAAAGGTGTCACCGCTAGCTTAAAATGGAGGTGCACCTGCATCCACTACCCCCAGGCACCTGGTCACGCAGCCCAGGGCCAGCTCTGGGTAACAGAGGCTTTGTTCAAAGAACCCAGCCAAAGATTTGAGGTCCAAGACAGACCTTCAGAATTCTCCATGGCCAAGCTAGGGTGTGTCTGTTTATATCTTCTTGATCAGAGGCAGAATCTTAATGGGTATGAACAAGTTCTTAATCCGCCCATCCAGGTGGTAAGCAGGGACATTGCCTGGTGTTTTCCTGTATGCTTGACCTGAGCGTCTCTCTTCTTGCACGCTAGGGGGACTGTGGGAGCTGTGTCAATACTCCCAGATGCCCACGGTGGAGCAAACCGAAGGTAATCATGAATGCAATGTTGGGAAAGCCACGGCAGGTTCATTATCAGACCTCAGGCTTCTGGGGTGTGTGAGCACGTGTGCTCTGGAGGGATCTGTGTGTGTGCGAAGTGAATGCCACCTGTCATTCCTCAACCACCCAGCAAGTGGGATAAGGGATGTACACGCCCAGGCAGCCTGTCAACCTACTATGCATCTTCTAGGAACTGTCTAGAAAGCTCCTGGGGTTACAGACCTGCAGGAGAATTTAAAAAATGGTTATAATGTTAACTGCTGTGCTTTGTTGGCTGCTGTCTACCATGCCCTACGCTCTCTGCTGGGTCCTTTAGATATTGATGATCCTTATTCTTCATCATAAGACCTGTAGGAAGGTCATTTTACATCCACTTCACCCATGAGAAAATGGATCAGAGAGGGCACACAATGAGCCCTCGACCACACAAGAAGCAAGGAGCAAAGGTAGGATTCAGCCCAGAAACCCATATAGAGTCTTAGTGAGGCCAATGAATTTTGGAGTCCACTGACCTGGGGTTAAATTCCACTGATCTTTGGCAAGTTACAGGGTCTATCAGTTTTGCTCTGTAAAATGGAGCTGAGAACGATTCTATACTTGGCTCTTGGAAAAATATCTATATTAGTAGATTCTTTTTTTCTTTTTTTTTTTTTCTTAGTACCGAGAATTGAACCCAGGGGCACTCAACAACTGAGCCACATCCCCAGTCCTTTTTTTAAATATTTTACTTAGAGGCAAGGCCACACTGAGTTGCTCAGGGCCTCACTAAGTTGCTGAGGCTGGCTTTGAACTCACAATCCTCCTGCCTCAGCCTCCCAAGCCACTGGGATTATAGACATGCACCACCACGCCCAGAAAAATATCTATTTTAAAATAGGGGCACATTTAAGTGTCTGACACATAGTAAGTGCCGATTAAATATTGGTTTTTGGTTTTTTTTATTTCTACTCTACACCTAAAACCCCTAACAAAATCACCTCTGCAAAACAAAATGTAATGTGCACTCTTGCTGGGGATTGGGGTCTCTTCAAACACCTTCCATGATGGGAAACTACCTCTCCCTGACCCCCCCCCTCTCTGGGCTACAGTGACATTTGCAAAGGGCTCCTAGGGTCAGAAAGGCCTTCCTCTCCAGAAGGGGACGAATCCTGCCCTGCGTGGCGGCTCTGCCTGCTCCTTGGCCTATGGCGCGGCCAGTCCCCGGCAGTACCGGGATCCTCCAGTGGGGGGCGGGCGAGAGCCCCAGCCTGGGCGTAAGGCGGTGGCTTAATGTGGTCCTCTCTCTTCCTTTAGGGAGTGAAGCAGAAGTGTCTCTACAATCTGCTGCCGTTCAAGAGGAACCTGGATGGCTGCCAGCAGCAGTGCATGCTGGTGATCCAGCTCCCCAGGTGCTGCAAGGGCTACTTCCTGCCCGACTGCCAGGGTGAGGGCCTCTTCCTTCAGGGGCTGCTCTGAAGGTGTGCAGCCTCACTGCCCAGCTTCTGAGGGGACCGAGCCACGAGGAGGTGCCAGAGCACCTTCCTTGTGATCCCCAGGCCCCAAAGGAGCGCTCTGAGGAGTCGTGCGTGTGTCTCGTTTATTCGTTTGCCTACTTTGCGTTTTACTGAGTTGAGATTCCACCGTCACATATTCCACTTGTCTGCCTCTTTGCTTGACCTACAGCAGAGGTATTTCCCCTGGTGCTAAAGACACTGCGTAGTTAATTTTTTGATGCTCTGCAGCATCCATGATATGGATAAGCGTGTCTGGGTACATGCATTTGATAGGATTCTACCCGTAAGAGATGATATCCTGGAATGGCACATCTAGACCATAATCTCCTGGAAATCCCCCATTATGGACTATCTAGCATTTTCCTCCCTCCTGTAGCTCCATGACAAAGGGCCTTTGGGCCCATCCTGAAACCCAGTGTCTAGATATGACCTCTAGTGAATAATACAGCCATGACATAACGGTGGCCCAGTCCGGCATATTGTCAAGTACTGTGTTTTGCACAAGTCAGGGTATTTAATCTTGGCTCTCCAAGGGAGCAGTTCCACCGTTGATCCCATTTAATAGATGAGAAAATATTTGTTCACTGCTTTAGATTTCCAAAATGCTCTCAGCTATAATACTTCATGTGAGACTCACAATAATAATGTGACAAGGTCACACAGGCGCTGTAGCGTGATCGTTATTGTCACCATCTTCCTTTGGAGCTAAGAAAACCAAAACTCAGAGCAAGTTCATTTCTCAACCCACATCTCCTCCTCCGCAGGTCTCCTGACTCCCAAACTCCGTGCACAATTCCGCCTGTTGTCCTGCCAGCGTAGAATCCTCTCAGATGCATGGACCCTCATGTCCCGTGGGCCAGTGGCCTGCCCTCAGTGTCCACTGACACCCAGAGCCACTTCCTGGATGTCAGAATCCATAGCACGTTCTAGAAGGCGCTGAGCTGCCCTAGTTTGGGGACTGGGAGTCACCACTGTTCCTCTCTTCCAGCCTGCCCTGGAGGACCAGATGCGCCGTGTAATAACAGGGGTGTCTGCCTCGAAGAGTACTCAGCCGCGGGACAGTGCCAGTGCAACATCGGCTTCAACGGGACCGCGTGCGAGCTGTGCTGGCCAGGCAGATTCGGGCCTGAATGCCAGCGTAGGTGGCCGCCTCCCTGATGTTCCCCTCTCCATCCTCATCCACGCCTTCCGCCTTCTCCCACCATCCACCTCCATCTGCCTTTTTTCCTTCTCCCAGTTTTCATCCCCAGTCACCTTCACCCCTAGAGCCGCAGCCACCAAGACAAGCTGTGGCTGAACAAAATCCACTCTCAGTCATTCAACCTACAAGCACCTATTGAGTTCTTACTGATATTGACAGCTAATATTTGTTGAGTGCCTACTATGTGCCTGGCATATGTTGTCCCATCTAACCCTAACCCTGACCCTCTGAAGCAGGCCCTGTTATTACCAGCAGCAGGCAGATCAAGAAACCCAGGCACAAAGAGTTCAAGGGGTTTTCTCAACAGCAGGAATTGTCCTAAGGCTGGGGATACAGTGGTGGGAGGGGCACAGAGCCAAGTCCCAGCTCTCAAACAAAAATAGTTATAAAGGCTGAGAAGACAAAAGGCAGGCATAGGGATGGAGGAGGAAAAAAAAAAAAAAAAACCTCTGGCAGGTGCGGTGGCACACGCCTCAAATCCCAGCGGCTCTGGAGGCTGAGGCAGGAGGATTGGGAGCCAGCCTCAGCCCTAGATAATTTAGTAAGACCCTGTATCCAAATGAAAAATAAAAAGCTGAGCTGGGACTCTGGCTCAGTAGTTAAGCACCCCTGGGTTCAATCACCAGTACCAAAAAAAAAAAAAAAAAAGAAGAAAAGGATGAAAGGCTCTGTTTTAGAAGACATCCCACACCAGGAGTGCTTGAGTAGAGACCTGTCAGAGGTCATGGGAATATCAAGAGCAGGTCGACCAAACAGAGAGCAATGCTAGAAAGGTTCTGTGACTCCACTGTTCAGGATGGAAGCCACCAGCCACGTGGGCTATGGAGCACTCAAAATGTGTGACTGAGGAGCTGGACTTTTTTTTTTTTTTTTAAGAGAGAGAGAATTTTGATATTTATTTTTTTCTAGTTTTCGGCGGACACAACATCTTTGTTTGTATGAGGTGCTGAGGATCGAACCCGGGCTGCACGCATGCCAGGCGAGCGCTCTACCGCTTGAGCCACATCCCCAGCCCCTGGACTTTTTAATTAGCTTAAATTTCAATAGCCGCATGTAGCTAGTGGCTACTGCAGTGAGCAGAGGCGTGGCTTTCCTGAAGGAGAGATTAGCAAGTGCAGAGGCCCTGATCCAGGAGGGCTTGGCATGCAGGACAGCCAGGAGGCCAGGCCAGCTGAGCAGAGTGGGCAAAGAAGAGGAAAGGAAGGAAACGAAATCTGAAGGCCACCAGGGCCAGCTCCCCAGGCGCTCTCAGCCAGCTGATGGTCAAGAGCATCTCAGGGTGAGGGCGGAGGAGTGTCATGAGCAGATGGCCTCCGAGCTCCCTGCGGAGGGTTACAGAAGCAGGGCCACCACCACGGGGGAGGTGAACAGCAGTCTCAGCAGGAGTCCATGGTGACTTGGGCTGGCATGGTCACACTGCAGGGGGTAAGAAGGGAGGAAGTGGCCCATCTCAGACCTTTCACTAGATTTCTCCATCAGGAGGCCCCAGGTGAGGTTCTGTCCCCCTAACTGTTGTATCATGACTCTGTCCCCCATGATGCTCTGCACTTCTGCGATCAGAACATTCGCCACATTCATAGTCGCACGCTCAACAGCCTTGTTACTCCTAGACCCCAGGGTGAGACCCCTGAAGACGAGAAGCTTCTCTCTGACGTTTTCCCTGTAACCTCACCGCCCCGTAGTGCCTGGATAAGTCACCTCCTGAACGTGTGGATAAATGAATGGGCCCCTGTGACATAGCACAGTGCGTCCCAGGCCAGAAGCTCACAGCCAGTGGGTGCTCAGGGGGCCGGCAGGTGGGATCCCAGCCCTGATGGCCCATTCCCAAACACTCTCTGATCTGCCTTTCAGCCTGCAGCTGCTCAGAGCACGGACGGTGTGACGATGGACTCGCCGGCTCCGGTCAGTGTGTGTGTGAACCGGGGTGGACCGGCCGCTTCTGCGACGTTCAGGCAGGTCTGTCATGGGAAGGGCCAGCCGCTGGCAGCACCCGACTGAAAGGGTCCTAGTGAGGGTGGGGGTCTGGTGGCCTGAATGACAAAGCCAGTCTTTCTGCGTCTGCACTGTGATCTGGATAAACTGGCAGAGGTGTCTTCACGTAGAAGACTGATTCTAGAATCTCCGAGTCGCCAGGCTGGGAAGGACCGTAGCAAGTGGCCCCGTGCTCCTGCCCCGTGGGGGTTCTTACGGGCCACAGATGATGCTCGGGGGAGTCTTGGGACTCACAGGTGGCCCCAGCTCCTCACACCTGGTGCGGGACCGTGGTGGCCTCTGTCTTTGCAGAGCTGGCCCCTGTGTGCACGCCTCCTTGCTCTGCCCACGCCACCTGTGTGGAGAACAACACGTGTGAGTGTGACCTGGGCTATGAAGGCGACGGGGTTACCTGCACAGGTGAGACCGCTCTCTGTACCTGGGAAACAGCGGCTCGGTGCTGGACAGGAGCAGGACCGGGTCAGGGTGCCTGCGCCTGTCCCGGCTCTTCTGCCTCCTGCTGGCCTCCTCACCCAACCCACCCTCCCTCCGCTCGGCTCCCTCACGGGGTCTGCCCGGGGCTCGCTGCCCACCTCCCACGCCAAGGCTTTGGAATCGTTTGGAAAAACAGGATGCACTTTATTGTAGAGTGTTTTCCTAACTCTAGGAGTCAGTCAGTCTTACTTCAAAAACTCCAGGTGCTACAGTATTTAAAAAAAAAAAAATACATCTATCATCCTGTGACCTCCCATGAGAAGCACTGTGGACACTGTGAAATCTGTCCTTGGGAGCTAAGATGTCACCCAGCCATAGAGAGTCTCAAATGAACCGGGTGTAAACGAGGCAGGTGTTTATTTCTGTCTCGTATAACAGTTTGAATTTCACCTGAATGGTCACCCTGAAGGGTTGTGGCCGACGTGGCCACCAACGTGAGCACACCCCAGCAGCAAGATGAGAGAGGGAGCGGATGAGGCAAACCTTCCCTTTAAGACCATGGCCTCGCGGCTGCTGAACTCAGACCTGCTCCCCTCCCAAGACTGGCACCTCACCTTCTGCCAAGAGCCAGGGAAATGGGGTGTTTTCTTAGCCCACCTCCAGATCCATTTCCTATTAGGAAACAAAGAGCCTGGGCACCGGGGAGAAGCTAGCAGTCAGTCTCATGCACTGCCTGATTCCTTTTTCATGGCTAAATAAACATCCACATGGAGAGGTGAACTTCCCCTGCAGTCATTAAGTCTCCCTGTACCTGCAGCATGGGGACAGCTCCAGGGCATTCCAGAGGGCTCCGTGCTCATCAGTGGCAGCACCGGCCACCCTCTCCTCCCTGCCGCTCTTAGGTAGGGCTTGGGTCCTCAGGATCTCAAGAGGCTGCCACAGACCCCAGCACACAGGAAAACTCAGCCAGCTTTCCCGCTGTGCTGAGGCGATAACCAGACTATGAGGGGAGTGTGAAAACCAAGGTCCTAAGAGCCAGCACAACACAGTGGGCCAAACCACCCCGGGTTCGAATCCCAGCCCTGCCATGTCCTAGCTGTTTTACCTCTGCCAGGTGAGGGAAGCTCTCTGGTCCTCAGTTTGTTCATCTGTGGAATGGGGTCAACAATGCCTGTCCAACAAGGTGGTTCCTGTTGCACTAACCCCCCCCCCACACACACCTTTATTCTAACATTAAAAACCCAAACGTATTCTGAAATCGACTACCAAAGTGAACCTAGAGGTATGTTTCCTGCGGGGGACCCGGCGTGGGGGAGTGGACAGAGGTCACCAGGACTGGTCCGTGAGCGTTTCACAGTGTCTAAGTGTTGCAAAGGCTCTCAGAGAGACCGCAGTGCTGGGCTCTGCTGCCCCCCACCCAGCGTGCTGGCGGGCGCAGGTCACCGGCAGCCCCGGCCCGAAGCCCCGGGTTCAGAGGGTGGTCAGCGGAGCCTCTCTCCCCCTCCTCCAGCCGTGGACTTCTGCAAACAGAACAACGGGGACTGTGCCAAGGCCGCCAAGTGCTCCCAGAAGGGCACCAAGGTCTCCTGCAGCTGCCTGAAGGGCTACAGGGGAGATGGCCACAGCTGCGTGGAGATAGACCCCTGTGCCGACGGCCTCAACGGTGGGTGTCACGAGCACGCCACCTGCAGGATGACCGGCCCGGTGAGCCCGCTCCCTGACACCCTGCCTCCCTTGAGCCTCCTCCCCACTTTCTGCCCACTTCTGCTGCTTGTTAAAAGTCAGTGGATGAGTGTCATTGTCCTCCTCAACAGAAGGGGGGCTTCAGTGGGAAGTCTGGTGAAACCTACGCAGAGTCTATTGTTTAGTAAGAAAAATGACATTGATTTCTTAATTTTGACAAGGGGACGATGCTTCGATAAGATGGTGACATTAGGGGAGACTGGTGGGCTGCAGCGGGCAGCTCTCTCTGCTGCCTTTGTAACTTTCCTATGAATGAATCTAAGATTATTCAAAGCTTAAGGTGTATTCAGGGAGTCGATAGCCGGGCACAGTGGCGCACGCCTGTAATCCCAGCAGCTCGGGAGGCTGAGGCAGGAGGATGGCAAGTTCAAAGCCAGCCTCAGCAACTTAGTGAGGCTCTAAGCAACTTGGCGAGACCCTGTCTCTAAATGAAAACTTTAAGAAAGGGCTGGGGATGTGGCTCAGTGGTTAATGCCCCTGGGTTCCATCCCTGGTGCCAAAACAAAGAGTTGAGAAGCCGGAGTGTAATGAGTGGCACTCAGTCAGTCTTTGGGGGATGGAATCAGCGCCCTGTTTCTCTGGTGGGAAGAGCAGAGTGGGAGATGATGCCCAGTGCTGGTCACACACACAGACCAAGAGTCAGCCGGCCTGTGAGACTCAGCTCCTGGACTTACCGACTTCGAGGCCTGGCCCTGGCTACTTAATGGCTCTGAGCCTCAGCTTCCTCCTCTGTAAAATGGGCCTCACCGTCACGTAGACTTCACAGGGTTGCTGTGGGAATTAGATGAGATAATCCACTGATTCCACCAGCAGTCACCAGGCACCTACCATGGGCTATGCAGGGGCTGGGGTACGGCATTAGAGACAGGCAGGTCCCCTGCGTCCCTGGAGCCTGCAAACCAGGAGAAGGAAGGGGCAGGGCTTGCTACATGAACTCCTTTCAGACCAGGCCAATGTGCAGAGCAGCTGGACTTGGGGGGCTCTCCGAGGAAGGGGCACTCAGGCCGAGATGAGATGGAGGCCGAGGTTTGACTGTGAGCCTGTACCAGAGCAAGATGTCGCCCTTACCCATCCCCGCCAGACAGGAGGTGCCTTCTCCTGGTCCTTCCAACACCTCCCAGGCCGGATGCGGGTCCCCAGGGCACTTGGGGTCCTGGGATCCTGGGGTCCTAGAGAGTCTTTTTCATCTTGGCCCACTCTCTTCCCACAGGGCAAGCACAAGTGTGAATGTAAGAGTCACTACGTGGGGGACGGGCTGGACTGCGAGCCAGAGCAGCTGCCCCTGGACCGCTGCTTGCAGGACAACGGGCAGTGCCACGCGGACGCCGAGTGCACCGACCTCCACTTCCAGGGTCGGTATAGCTGGGCGCCATGGCCCAAAGCACCTTTCTGTTCGGGCTTGGGGAAGGGACCTTCAGAAGAGGAAAAAGAGAAACAAAGCGTAATTTAAACAGACCAAAGCGTCCTTACATTGCCCAGACCCAGTGTGGGCAGGAGGCGGGCAGAGGAAACTCAGGATTGGCCCCTGAGCCACTAGGAGCAGGATGGACCTCCAAGGCCGTCTGTCCCAAGTTTTCCCGAGCTTACTTTTCCCCATCACTTAGAAACCCATCAGCTGTTGATTGCAACTGAATCCCAGAAGCCCGGCTCAGGGTCAAGAATCAAAGACTCATATTGCAGAAGCAATTTGCTTAATAGTTGTTTTGATGATAGCGCATCGATTGGCACTTACCCCGGGCACTTCCAAGCATGATTTGAGTGGCTTATAACAAACTCACAGGCACACTCCCAGGCTCCCCACGCTCAGGAGGAAGTGCCTGCTCACACGGGTCAGAGGAGGGCAAACTGGTACAGCACTTAGAGCCACGGGAGTGGCCATGTGTCCGTCAGATGGACTCAGGGTTGGGGATCTTCATTCCTATAGAAATCTAGGAATTGAATGAAGATAAACACACTCAACCCAGCATTAATGAAAATCACCAAAAATTAGAAATACCCTAGATATTTCATGTAAAGGACAATCAAATACACTGCCACACATCTACCCGAAGACACTGTGAGGTCTTGGCAAGGAGACAGGACAACATATTTCCAGACATCTCCAAGCTGTGTGGCCAGCAAGATGGCAGGACCTACATCTAGGGATTGTACTGCTGGGCTGTGGGCGGTCAGGAAAAACTGAAATTAGCCTTTTTTTTCAGTGAGAAAGAGTCCTTTAATGACATTTTATAATGAACTTATAAACAATATAAAACTGGGACTCGGTTCTTGAACTATTTCTGGTCTATGTCCTCGAAATATTTGAAAAGATACTAGCTACAAACAAATTATAAAAATTACCCAGTATCTTGGGGAGAACTCGAATTTTTAAAAACTTTTTTAAATGGTGTAGCAGTGATACAGAGCCCTTGGCATAAGTTCCACTTTAAGATATATTTTTTTTCCTAGTTGTAAAAGTCATCAAAAAGATTCAATTTTAAGTATTATGGGCTGGGTACAGTGGCAGATACCTTTAGTCCCAGCCACAGAGGAGGCTGAGGCAGGGGGTGTCAAGTTCAAGGCCAGTCTGAGCAAGTCAGTGAGATGCCATCTCAAAATAAAAAAGGGCTGGGGATGTAGCTCCATGGTAGAACACTTGCCTAGCATGTGCAAGGCCCTGGGTCCAACCCCAGCACTACCAAAAAAAAAAAAAAAAAAAAAAACTATTA
>NW_025999853.1:8239602-8300271 GCF_001458135.2 Marmota marmota marmota | reverse complement strand
AAAAAAAAAAAAAAAAAAACAACAACTATTAGAGGAAAAAAATCATATTACCATAATATTGGCAAATAATCATGTTTCAATGTTAAATTTAAAAAGACTTCTGAAAACTGCAGTATGCCATCACATTTATAATATTTGTGGCATATAAATTAATTGGAAAAAAACCTGGAAGGATGTGGAATTATATCAGACTTAAAAGTCACCCCCCCAAAAAAAGTAAAATCTAGAAGAAAGTATACTGAAATGTTAGCTGAGGAGCAAGGATTGTTTCCTCTAAATAGGGTTATAAGTGAGTATTATTTTTTTTTCTTTTTTACTTTTCTCTGTGGACCCAATTCCTCTGATGAAAATATCCTTTTTATTTCATTTTAATTGGCACATAATAATTGTATCTATTTCTGGAGGAGAGTGTGATGTTTCCACATATGTCCACATTGTGAAATAAGTAAGTCAGGATATTTAGCATATCCATACCTCTCTCTCACATTGATCATTTATTTGTGGTGAAAACATTCAAAATCCTCTCTTCTTGCTATTTTGAAATATTCAATACAGTTTTATTAACCAAAGTCACCATACTATGCAAGACACACAGAACTTCCTCGGCCTGTGTGTAATGTTGTACCTGTGGACCAATCTCTTCCTATCCGCCTCCCTCTACCCACCCGTCCTCCAGAGCCCACTATTCTGCTCCCTGATTGTACAAGATCAACTTCTGTAGATCCCATGTGTGAGGGAGAGCCTATGGTGTCTGGTCTTTATCATTTATATAGTATACTCCAGGTTCAGCCATGTTGCTGCAAATGACAGGATTTCATTCTTTTTATGGCTGGTTAGTTTCGTGTGTGTGTGTGTGTGTGTGTGTGTGTGTGTGACGTTTTCTTTATCCATCTCTTGGTGGACACTCGGGCTGATGTCAAATCACGATGTTGTCTTTAGTGCTGCAGTAAGCAAGGGCATGCTGGTGTTTCTTTGACATTCTGATTTCATTTCCTTGGGGTGTGTTGGGGGAGTGGGATCAGTGGATCATAGGGTAATTTTATGTTTGATTTTTAAGAATCTCCCTACAATGGCCTTCCTAATTTGCATTCCCACCAACAGAGTTCTCTTTTCTCTGCATCCACACCAACATTTATTATTCTCTGTCTTTTTGATAATAGCCATTCTAATTGGGTAGGTGATATTTCGTTGAATAGATGCTATTTTTATAATTAGAAAAGAAATGAATATTTTCAGTGATGTGCTTGGACACACATGGAAGTGGCTTCTGAAGACACCCTGGGGGACAGCTGGCCTTCTACTTTGAAAGTCCTTCAAAATCCTTTGCTGGAAGCCGGGCCAACCAGGTGGGCTGACCATTTGGTTCGTCTCCTTCCTCCTGCAGACACCACTGTTGGGGTGTTCCATCTCCGCTCCCCGCTGGGCCAGTACAAGCTGACCTTTGCCAAAGCCAGAGAGGCCTGTGCCAACGAAGCTGCCACCATGGCCACCTACAACCAGCTGTCCTATGCCCAGAAGGTCGGTCCCAGGAAATGGAAACTGTGCAGGCGGCATCTACAGGGGAGGGTGTGCACGCAGCCTCCTCTTCAGGTGGGGTGACAGGCTGTTGCCTTGCGGGAAGTGAGTACAGAAGCTTCTTGGGCGATAATGAGCCATCACACCCAATGCCAGGTATCTGCTATGTGTCACACAGTGCATTGACTTTATTATCCATCCTTACACCATCCCTGAAGGTAGGTGTTACTTCCCCCCCACCTTTGGTCCCAGGGATTGAACCCATGGGTGCTAACCCACAGAGCCACATCCTCAGATCCCCAGCCCTTTTGATTTTTTTTTTATTTTGAGACAAGGTCTTGCTGAGTTGCCTAGGGCCTCACTAAGTTGATGACGCTGGCTTTGAACTTGCAATTCTCCTGCCTCTGCCTCCCAAGTTGCTGGGATGACCGGCATGCATCACCACACCCAGCATCACCATTCCCATTTTTCAGATAGGGAAACTGAGGCTTGGGAAGGTTAAGTAAAATATCCAATGTCCCCCAGCCAGGAGGTGGTAGGTCCGGGGTTCACAAGCAGCCCTGACTCCGAAAGTCTCTTCTCAACCATAACTTCCCACTGCCAAAGCAGAGGCAGAGACTCAAAATGCACCCCTCATAGCTGGAGACCAGAGGATCCATAACCACATGCCTCGTAGGATCTCCCCGAACCCACAGGGCAGTTGAGGTTCCCTGGAAGAGCTGGAGCTCTATGGCTGAAATGAGGTGCAGGGAATCGGGGNGGGGGGGGGGGGGGGGGGGGGGGGGGGGGGGGGGGGGGGGGGGGGGGGGGGGGGGGGGGGGGGGGGGGGGGGGGGGGGGGGGGGGGGGGGGGGGGGGGGGGGGGGGGGGGGGGGGGGGGGGGGGGGGGGGGGGGGGGGGGGGGGGGGGGGGGGGGGGGGGGGGGGGGGGGGGGGGGGGGGGGGGGGGGGGGGGGGGGGGGGGGGGGGGCGGTGCCCAAGCTCCTGTATCCAGCAGGGAGGAACCGGGCTCCCTGGTCAGGGCCACTCTTACCCTCTGAAGCAGAGCCCTGCCCATTTGGAAAAGCCACCACCTTGGAGCTACCTGCTGGTGGTTTCTCACTGGGAACAGAGGAATGGCTGCCTGATGTCATGACCTGTCCACATCTACCCACGCTGTCTACTGCCTTCAGACCCGAGAGGGCTTCACCAAGGAGCAAAGCCTTTGATGCCAGGGCCCAGCCTCCTGAAGGCTCTGCATGTCTGCTCTCCTTGGGGGTTTTTTGGCTCTGATCAAACCACTGAAACCTCTGTCCTACCTGGCACATTGGTGTAAGAACTAAAGGTAACATGGCATGCCGTAGGAACCCAGTTTTTATGTTTATTAAGAGATCTGAAATAGATGGCTTGGGTTAAATCTGCTACCTGCTGACTGTATGACTTGGGCAAGTTTCTTAACTTCTCTTTGCCTCAATTGTCTCAACTAGATGATAAGGATTTTAAAAGTTCTTACCTCCGCAGGGCACAGTGGCGCACACCTGTAATCCCAGAGGCTCGGGAGGCTGAGACAAGAGGATCATGAGTTCAAAGCCAGCCTCAGCAAAAGCAAGGCACTAAGCAACTCAGTGAGACCCTGTCTCTAAATAAAATACAAAATCGGGCTGGGGATGTGGCTCTGTGGTTGAGTGCCCCTGAGCTCAATCCCTGGTACAAAAAAAAAAAAAAAAAAAGTTCCTACCTCCTAGGATTGATATGAGAGTAAAAGGGGTTGACACATGAGAAGCCCTTGCAAGAGAACCTGGCCCTGGATAAGCTCTCAGTCAGTGTCATGATGACAGTGGTGGGGGTGTAGATGGTGGTAGTGGTGACAATGGAGATGATGATGATGATGATGATGCAGAAGAATATTTGAGCTCTATCACAAATCAGTTAAGATCTGTTAACCCATAAGATGAAGAATTTGCAGCAGGGGTAACTGGTAGCGAATCCTTCTCAAGAGCAGAGAGAACCAAAATGAGTATGAATGACCTGGCCACCTACAAGAAAGAGACCACTTGCATTCCACCAGTGGCTTAATCCACAAAAATGTAGGGACCACCGACTGTGTTTCAGGCACAAGAGAACAACTAGCAAAGTGGATCTAACTCTGTGGAGTTTGTGGTCTGATGGGGGAATCATAAATTAACCAGGGGCAGCTGGGGGTCCAGAGATAGCCTTGGAGTAGGGACTGTGGCAATACAAGGGGACTCGGTTGCAGTGATTGCAGGGCTGACGAGAAGCGACTAGCATCCTGTGGAACCAAAGTAGAATTTATAAGAACATAATGGACAGAGAAGAGAAAGCCTATGGCGGCTATTGTATGTCAAACTGATATCTTCTGATGGTCATGAATTTATTGTAAAAAGAGAACTGCACTAATATCAGGAATAATAAAAGCCATGTTGAGTGGCCCAAGTCAGTTTGCCGAAAATGAAACCAATGAGGTCAATTTTAGAGTGATCCCTTCACGCCTATATGCAGGTATTTTACCCACAGGGTTCGCTACACTAACAGCTCCCCCGAGATTCCCGAATTCCCAATTGCACTTGAAATTGCACTGGAACTGCTGATAGCTGCAAATTTCCTAGATTGTTCAGTAAAATAAATTATAAAAAACTGTTGATTTTTTTCAGTATTTGATACCTGTAATTCGGTTAGTAATTTTTTCATGTAGAGCTTGTTGCCTTATGCCATTGAGCTACAAATTTAATTGCAAAGCAAATTTTCTTCTGTGCTTTTGCATAGCAATCAGAGTTGAAATTTGTTTCCTACATCAACAAATTAAGGACATTTTCACAAACTGAGAAACAACTATGCCAATTTGTAGGTGGTTTTTGCTCATTCTTTGGATGTGACTTTTACAATTAAAACAATGATAATATAATAAATGCTGAAATATAGGCATAAATGAACATGTTCTACAGGTAAATAATGGGGCTGTGTATTTTTTTTTTTGTTTATTCTGATCTATATCCACTGATAGCATTACTAGAGTTATACAAAAAATTACATGAGAAACATTTTTATAACTTAGCCAAAAGTTGATTTTTACAATTCGAAGAATAAGAGTTAAAATTTCTTATGTTTTTTGATAAACCACAATATTATTTAAAAAAAAAAAACAAGAAGAAGAAGAAGATAAAGAAGAAATTAACTTAATGATTCCACAGTGAGTATGAGCTTGCAGTGGGTCTCTGATCTTGCCTCTGTCCCTGCAGGCCAGGTACCACCTGTGTTCAGCTGGCTGGCTGGACAGTGGGCGGGTCGCCTACCCCACAGCCTACTCCTCCCAGAACTGCGGTTCTGGAGTTGTTGGGATCGTGGACTATGGACCCAGACCCAACAAGAGTGAGATGTGGGACGTCTTCTGTTATCGCATGAAAGGTAACTGCCCCACCTACCCCGGGTATGGGCCACGTAGCTGCTGGACAGTTCTCAGCTGGCCAGTCAGGCTCCAAGGTTGAGCAGGGCAGGCAGGCCCCTGCCCCACTGGGCACGGGACCCTGTGTGCCTCTGCTCTCCAGATGTGAACTGCACCTGCAAGACAGGCTACGTGGGCGATGGCTTCTCGTGCAGTGGGAACCTGCTGCAGGTCCTGATGTCCTTCCCCTCGCTCACAAACTTCCTGACGGTATGTCCCATGCCTGCTTGGTTCCACTTTGGGCAGGGAGTGTCACCTTGAAGCAGCTGTAAGAGGGGTGAGTTCCTGATAGAAGCTAAAGGCTCTAGTGATGGTTAGGAGCAGGAGTGTTGGGCCACCTTGTCTGAATCTGAGCCTGGGGTTTGCATCATTCTAAACAGGTTACTTTCCTCTCTGAACCTCAGTTTTCTCACCTGTAAAGTGGAGGTGATAATAGCATTTGCCTTGTGATCTTTCAATGAGTTGATATTTGTCAAACACTTAGACCTCTGGTTGGCCCATGGAAAATTCTCCATTGTTGTTAAAGCTGGGATTATTATCTCTGCATGTGGAGCACTTTAAGACTCTGATCTGCAGGGATGAGAGAGACACTCTTTTGTCTTCGTGGACAGTTACCTAAGCCTGCCTGGTGACCACCCAATGGGCCAAATTAACCTGAAATCGATTTGCATTTTACACCACACTTAAAGTCCCATCAATATTTTGTACACTACATCCAACAAAGAGAAAGCCCCATTTTGGAGGATTTGGTGTTGACTGATCAAAGAACTAAGTTGTTAATAATGATAACAATAACTACCATTTTTAGAGCATTTTCCTTCCCCTGGGCACTGTACTAAGCCCTTTGGCCAAGAATTATGCTTCATCCAGCAGGATTGTTCCTGCTTCAACTACCAGCGTATCCCCAGAATCTCAGTAGCCGGCCTATGATAGCAGCTCAGCAAGTACTTGTTAGAAGGAACAAATCCTCACATGGTTATGTAAGGTCACTACGATTTTGGAATCCATTTTTTAGATGAAGATATTGGAACTTAGCAAGGTTAAGGACACAGTCTAACACTCCATAACTGGGCCTAAACTCAGGCTGCCTGGGACCAGCCTCCCCCTCACCTCCCATGGTGGGGAAACAGGGCAGCCAGGACTGAGCTTCTGTTCCCAGCAGAATTGACAGTGACCTCAGGAGGATAGGAGGCTGACCACTAAAGGTGTCCATCTAGTTGATCTAATGGTCAAGGTTGCCAGCCAGATGTGGTGGCTCATGACTATTACCCTAGTGATTGGGGAGCCTAAAGCAGGAGGATTGCAAGTTCAAAGCCAACCTCAGCAACTCAAGCAACTTAGCGAGACCTTGTCTCAAAATTAAAAAATAAAATAAAAAGGGCTGGGGTTGTAACTCAGTAGTTAAGTACCCCTGGGCTCAATTCCCACTAAAAAAAATTAATTTAAAATAAATAAAAGTCAAAGTTTCCATAAATATGCCAAAGATAAGCACTAAAACCATTTCTGCTGCTTGGCTTATGATAGCATTTCAGAGGGGAAAAAAAAAAAAAAAACAGCATCAGAATGAAACACTTTAAGCAAATTACTTACCTTCTCTGGGCCTCAGTAGCCCTGCCTGGGCAAAACAGAGCTGAACTGGGTAGGGCAAATTCTTAAAACTCATTCAGTGAACATTTATTGAGCACTTACTAGGTGCTTGAAGTCTATCAGGGAACAAAACAGGCACTAAACAGAACAAATAAATAGGGCAGGATGCAGGAGGGCAGTGTAGATTATGGAAAAAGAAAATGTCCAGGAGGGGCCAAATGGTTTGGGCCTCGTGATCCGATTAAAAGATAGACTTTTCCTCTGAGTAAACAGGGACTTTGCAGGGTTTTCAGAAGAAGAGACAAGATTCAATTTCCACATCAGAGGCCTGTTCTGGGTCCATGTTGAGAATGGCCTAAGAGGTGGCCACGTCTTGGGACCACAGGATTGGCAGAGGAATGGATATATCTAGACCCCTCCAAGGGACAGTGAGAAGAAACAGCAGAGGAGTGCCAGCCTGACTCAGGGCTGAAGTCAGGACCTGCCACCCTCTGCAGTCACCCCAGGCCTACACCAGGGCTGACCAGCTAATGGTTCCTTCCTCCCCCCAGGAAGTCCTGGCCTACTCCAACAGCTCAGCCCGAGGCCAGGCGTTCCTGAAACACCTGACTGACCTGTCGATCCGTGGCACCCTCTTTGTGCCACAGAACAGTGAGCTGGGGGAAAATGAGGTGAGTCCGGTCCCCGATGCCTACCCTTTAGACTAAAGTGAGTTATCTGTCACCACAAAAATGCTGTGTCACAAGTAACCCCAAAACTCAGCAACTGGACTGTTATTTAGCCCGCATATCTGCAAATCTGTTGTCACCTGTGATCTTGACATGCTCTGATCTATAGCCCACCCCAACTGGGCTCCCCCGGGCTGGCGGGTTGGCCGCTCTGCTCTACGGGGCGCTCAGGCATCAGCAGGGTAGCGCGGGCATGTTCTCAAGGCAGTGCAGGGACCGAGAGTGACAGGCACCCAGTCCCACCAGTGCTCTCCAAGCCTCTGGCCATATTCACTCTGACTCATTTGGGCCCCAAGTCAGAGTAAGAAGCAAGGTTCATGGCCCAGGGCAAGGGTTCAGGAAGGGGAAGAACTCAGAAATTGGCCAAATTTATTCAACCATGGCAGAGGGTTGTCCTGCAGGCCCTGTAGCCCCAGCCACCCAAGGTCCTGGAGGAGCCACATCTCTGCCCCCCTGTTACCACCCCAGACCGACTCCTTCCAGGACACCTCTGGGAAGCTTCCAATCCCACATCCTAGCTATGGGTGAGCCTCTGGAAGAGCCTAGAAAACCAAACGTCTGAGAAAAACTCGATAATGCCCACTATCGCTCAGCCTTTGTCTCCTTTCCTCTCAGATCCTGTCTGGGCGGGACATCGAGCACCACTTCACCAATGTCAGCATCTTACTTTACAATGATCTTGTCAATGGTACCATGGTGCAGACGAGGCTGGGAAGCCAGCTACTCATCACTTCTGGCTACAACCAGCTCCAAATGGTATGACAAGTCTTCTGGGCTCATCGGGAACACTGGATGTAATACATGCACAATTGGTGGCATGCAGTAGGTGCTCATAGATGGCAACTGTTGTAACGTCAAAGTAAACTCTTAACCTACAGATAGGGGGTGGTATAAAGAAGTGCCGTTGCCCATCATATTGACAGGCGGCCCCCACCTCTTGGGAAATGGGCCATCATCTGAAGCTGCTAGTGAGAAATATCGAAGGAAACCACTTTAAAGTTGCTTGGTTCTCGACCTTTGTTTCTGTCCAAATGTCAGTCCTAGCCTGGGCCTTCACCTGTGAGCTTTGAAGTCAAATGAATGACCCTGTTGTGGATGAATCCCAGTCCTGCCACTTGCTAGCTGTAAGAGCTTAGGTTATCCAACTTCTCTGTGCCTTGGATTCCTCATCTGATAAATACAGATGCTGGAGACAGGGGAATGATGTTGGTGGTGATGGTGGTGATTATTTTTGATAATGCTGATGTTGGGAAGGAAGACCTTTCTTCTACCAACTTAGAATCTGACTAGTGTCGGAGACCAGCTCCAACAGGGGGTCTTAGGAGACGAACGGATGGTGAGGAGTCGGCTAAAGAGGGGTGGAGAAACAACACAGACACCAAAGTGAAGGTGCTGAATCCCCATCTTTACTTGTGAAGTTGATCATATATACTTTTCATTTTGGCAGGCTCACAGTACTTTGTGGTTACAAAACAGGAATCATTATTCAAAGAAACAAAATATTACGTAGCTACAATTAGAATAGAAGAATGTATCTTGGCTTATGCATAAGCAAGCATTTTTCCTTTCAGTTCGAGTTTTGCTTTGAGCTGTTTCTGTTTAGTTAACTTCTAATAATAGTTAGAAATGTCCCAACTATTGGCCTATACCTTGACTATTCTTTCTTTACTTACTGACTGGAACTGGTGCCATGGTTACGGCAAGTGCTTAACTTGTTATTAATTTTAATCAAACAAGAGTAAGTGCACAAACCATTGTGCACAGGAACAAGAACAAGTTGCCCAATACCAAGCACTAATCTGTCTTCTTAACATTAATTCTTCTTCTCTAGATTTTAATTTATTTTCTCAAAAACTTCCTTGACAGGACTACAGGGAGTTTTTCATTAGACATTAACAATTTACGCTCCACAGCTGAATCATTGCATTTAGAGCAAACAGATCTATTCTTAGAAGTAGTTGCATGAATTGGGAAAGTCATGTTTTTTCCCTCATACTTAATGGTCATATGAGAAATCGCAACTATACTTATTAAAGGAAAACAAACCAGCCCATTCCCAGAAACATACTGCGCTCCTCCAAAGGATGGACGCCTTGCACCATCCACCTCAGTAGGGCCTTGCCATTGCCTGAGTCAGGGGAGGGGCGCAGCAGACTAGGCCTGAGAATCACTGGTATAAGACACATTCACAAGAGAAAAGCCTACAAGTGTTACTTAACATTTGACGTGCCCAAGGGAGTGTCCCTAAGGAAAATGGAGACCCACCAAACTTAAGACTGAAAGCGTATGTGCTTTTCCAACAACACATGGTGGAGAAGCAATAAAAGGGAGGAGCTGGGGCTAAGAACAGTAAATCGTGGCACAGTGACCAGGAATCGATGGGGGAAACACCAGGAAGGTGAGGATTGTTCTAGTAGGTTTGTGTACAGGTCCATTTTGGTGTTGACCCCAGCCTCTGGTGGTAAGAATGTTGTTTTTCTCCTGGTCCAGGAGGGCTTCTTTCTCAAAGGAAGGTTTATGATGGCTGTTAGGGAGAAAGGGGTGCTCAGGGAGCCCTCCCTGACTCTGTTATTTCTCAAGTGCCATTAACTCAAAAAACATCACTATGCCCAACTGGCATATTTTGAGGTGTAACGTGATGGTGGTGATGATAATGGTGATTATATTGATGATGATGATGATGGTGATGATGATGGTGTTGTGAGGACGATGGTGTTGGTGATGGTGTTGGTGATGATGATGGTGATGGTAATGGTGACTGATGGTGGCACTGATGATGTTGATGACCACAGTGATCATATCTAAATTACACATTGTTGTAGGATTTAGCAATTCCAAGCTTGTGACCCACAAAGCAGTACCCAGCATGCAGCGAGTGCTAAATAAGTCTAATTTTTTTTTTCATTTTTACCTGATAAAATACTTCTGTTACTGGAAATCAGTAATTGACTAGTGCACCTTAAGTTTCAGCATGCCCTTGAATCACCTGGGTGTTTGTTCAAATGCAGACTATGGTTCAGCGGGTGGGGTGTGGGGCCTATTTGCCCACACCACGAGTTGGTGGGTCACACTGGGATTAGAACATTTAGAAGTCCCTTTTTAGCAGTGTGACGTCCAGAGGTATGGACCTCAGTCCAGAGCATGGGGTTTACTACCCACCACCTGGGTGACCTACCACCAGCCATTGTCCTTCTGATAGCCCATCTGTCATACAAGTGGGTTGGAGAAATGCCCCCACCCGCCCCTGGGAGGTCTCTGAAGCCCTAGGTCGTCTTGCTGGGAAGACGGCAGCAAGTGTGTTCTGGGCTGTGCAGACAGTGAACAGGAAGTGGAGACAGATGGACACTGAGGCTCCAGGGCCTCGGGGAGGCTGAACACCTGCTCTCCACAGAAGTGTCCCACATGGACGGGGGCGGGAAGGCCAGATGGACACAAATTCCTCTCACCCTCCTCGTCTGTCCCTAGAATGAGACCAGGTTTGTGGATGGAAGAGCCATTCTGCAGTGGGATATCATTGCCTCCAATGGAGTCATCCACGTCATATCCAGGCCTTTAAAGGCACCCCCCACACCTGCGGTGAGTGCTTAGGGATCCTGGTGAGGGAAGAGCCCGGTGCCCATTCCCCAGGGGCCAAACAGTACACGAAGCCCTGTCTGCCACCTTCCTCCTGAGGAGCCATGAGGAGGCTCCCAACTCTAAGCCAGCCGACGGTGGGACACCAGCCCGGGCTCGCCCAGTCCCCACTCCTGCCACCATCTGTGCTCCTTGCATGAAAGGGAGGGATGGGCCAGTGGAGGGGGAGGGAGAAGCCCTGAGCTCTGGTCTGTCCCTCCACCCTGTAGAGGGCTAGATCTGGGGGAAGGCTGTGGATTAAGAAATGTGAAAGCTGAGAACACGTGGTCCGGGCTGTAGAGAAGCTGGCTGTAACTGATGTTGGTCTGCTAACTTTTTTCCCCAGGCATGAGGGACGGTGAGCTGCTAGCTGCTGGAATGTTCTACAGCATAGTGGTTAGGCACAGAAGCTCCAAAGCCAGACTGGCTCAAAGCTCAAAGCCGTGCCAGCTAGCTAGCTGTGGGAATCTGGGCAAGGCCTCAAGCCTCTGTGCTTCAGTTCCCCACCTGAAACACGGGAACAATCATGACTGCCCCTGCCTGTGTGGGTTAGTGTAACACTGAGACTGGTTCTTTTATATAAGAGGCTTGGAGCAGACCCTGACGGCAGTAAGAGCTAGTTAGATGTTAACGTATCTTTATTTTTATCTTAATTCCTCCAGGATGCCTGGGGAGGGGTAATCTCGAATTAGTGTTCCTCTGGGGGAAATCAGCAGTATGAAGAACTGACCCTCTCCTTTCTGTGTTCAGACATCAACCCACACTGGCCTGGGGACAGGGATCTTCTTTGGCATCATCCTGGTCATTGGAGCAATTGCTTCAGCTGCCTATTCCTACTTCCGGCTAAACCGGAGAACAATTGGCTTCCAGCATTTTGAGGTAAAGGGAAAAAAAAAAAAACTGGGAACGTAATGGTGGGAGTTACCTTAGTTTATTCTTTATTGTTCTAACAGAATACCTGAGACTGGATGGTTTTTAAAGAATAGAGGGTATGCATGCCAGTAATCCCAGCTATTTGGGAGGCTAAGGCAGGGGGATAACAAGTTCGAGGCCAGCCTCTGCAACTTAGCGAGATCTTCCACGACTTAGTGAGACTCTCTCCAAATAAAAATAAAAAGGGCTGGGGATGTGGCTCAGTGGTTAAGCACCCCTAGGTTGAATCCCCAGTACCAAAAATAAAGAAAGAAAGAAGAGAAGTTTATTCGGGTCCATGGACTTTGGCCTGGGAGGCTCAAGAGCATGGCGCCAGCATCTGCTCAGCTTCTGGTAGGGCCTCGTGCTACTTCCACTCACGGTGGGAAGCCGAGTCGCAGGCAGGTGTGTGGAAGAAACAAAACCCAAGCGCCCGCCTCACTTCATAACACGCCAGTGTCCGCTGCCCAGGTAAGTAATTCAGTCCTGCGGAAGTGAGGACTCGCTGCCTCCAGGAAGACATCAGCCCCTCTCCGTGACCTCATCTCCTGGGAAAGGCCTCACCTCAACAAAAACAGCAAAGATCTGGAGGGGACACTCCAAATTCTAGCTCCTGCTCTAGGCTCTTCCAGCTGCTACAGAGGCCTCACCCAGGAACAGGCAGCAGAAGGAGCCGCCACCCCACCCCATGCTTCCTGCCTCTGGGGTGGGTCTCTGTCCCTAGAAGGACTGGTGGCGGCGGCAGCCCCAAGCCCTCTTCTTGGCTGACACAGGGCCTGAGGAGGAGCAGGAGGAGCTGCCCAGGAATTGGCCTGAGGAGAATTCACCAGGGGGTCACATTCACCTGGGAGGATTCACTAGACAGTGCTTGGGCCTCCGGAATGGCCCTGAGGGTTAAGGAATAGGGTCAGGGACCCACACAGCCAGAGGCCTCACATTGCAGCCAGCAAACTTCATTTCGCTCTATTTGAACAGCTGAGCCACCTCAGGTAAGCAGCAAGCTCCTGAATTGTCACATGATCACCCTATGTGCCAGTCCAATTTCTGTTACTGTGACAAAATACCTGAGATCATCAGCCTACGAGGAGGAAAGGTTTGTTTGGGCTCATGGTTTCAGTCATGGTTGCTTGGCGCCATGGCCTTTGGCCTGTGGCAGCAGTGTGTGGCAGAGGACCCTGCTCAGTTCCTGGCAGCCAGGAAACAGAAGAAGAGGAGTGGTCCCAGTATCTCCTTGAAGGGCACATCCCCAATGGCTTAGCTTCCTTCCCCTAGACCTCACCTCCTAATCATGCCGTGGACTGAGGACCAAGCCTTCAACACACAGTCCCTGGGGGAGCTGGGTTGGGCAGCAGCACAGGAGTGTATTCCACTCCTCCCTGGCCCGTGCTCTCCTGTGTGCCCTCCAAACATGCCTGGTAAGGGCAGCAGCTTCCTGTCTTCTGGAAGATAACTTGTCTATTTCTCTTTTTTTCCTTCCTTTTCGTTGTTTTGCACTGTTGCATATTGAACCCAGGGCTTGAGCCCACTAGGCTGACTTGCTTATGTATAAGCACAGGGGCAAACCTCAAAGCCTCTTGGTTCATTTTGTATTTCTATAACTGGATGCCACCAACTAGGTAACTTGTAAAGAACAGAGGTTTATTCAGCTGAGAGATCCAGGTCAGACAGCCCCCTCTGGCCAGGGCCTGCTTGCTAGTGGGGACTCTGTAGAATCCTGAGGCAGAACAGTGCATCACACAGTGAGACAGGGTCTCCTCCTCCTCCTCCTCCTCTTCTTTTTTTTTGGTACCGGGATTAAACCCAGGGTCATTCAGCCACATCCCCAGCCCTTCTTCTTATTTTGAGATAGGGTTTTGTCAAGTTGTTTGGGGCCTCAATAGATTCCTGAGATTAGTCCTGAACTTGTGAGCCTCCTGCCTCAGCCTCCCAAGTAACTGGGATTACATGTGCCACCGCACCAGAGAGCCTCTTCTTCTTCTTATAAAGCCGCAGTCCCATTGGATGAGGGCCTCCTTTATCCTTAAATACCTTACAAAGGTCCCACCTCCAAATATCCCAGTTGAATTAAGTTTATACCCCTTAATACCTCACAGTGGGGATTAAATTCCATGAGGAGTTTTGGTGAGGACATTTAAACTATAGCAACATTATTTTTAGTAAAAGTGTCCATGTTGTGTGACTCCTTGATATCAAGTTCAAGGTCAGGCCGCAGCACTCTGGGGTGGTTATCCTGGGTAGTGAGAGAGTACTATTGGGCACAGAGCACGGGGCCTTCCTGGGAGGATGAAAGTGCCTTATGAGCTGATTTGGATGGTGGTCACACCCAGGGACACGTGTGTGCAGTGTCACTGAGCTGAACCTTGAGACTGGTGCATTTATTACCTGTCAATCGTATCTGAACATGTACTGCTCAAAGGGAAAGGTTCCCAAGAGGCAGAGGGTGGCTTGCTGTACCTGCCAAGGGAGGTGAAGCGCTCCTGTCTTGGGACACAGTCCTGGCTCTCAGCCTTGTGCTTGTCTTTCTGAACAGTCAGAAGAGGACATCGACGTTGCGGCCTTCGGCAAGCCTGAGAACATCTCAAACCCCATGTATGAGAGCGCGACCTCGGCGCCCCCAGAGCCTTCCTGCGACCCCTTTGCCGTGAGTGTGCACTTTGATCTCGGAAAGGGTCCAGTTGGGCTGCAGAAGAATGGTGTCTCTCAGCAAAGCTTGGCAGACAGCAGCACGCAAAGGAGAGCTCCCTTCTAGAATGTGCCGTGGTCTGTGAGCCGGAAAGCCAGTTGTGCAAGCTCCTGAAGGCAGTGTGGCCCGTTGGGCAGGCGGTAGAAGTCTAAGTCAGAGTAGAGGAGAACTAAAGGTTGTCCAAGGCCCATCTCGTGACCAGGGGGGGATGCCTTTGGTCTTGGACTGGGGCCTGCTCCAAATATTTTTCAGATAGCGGGTGCAACATAAGACATCAGGCCTTAGAAGATGCATTTTTCCTTTAGCTCTCCTTTAAACTTATATTTACATTGATTTTTCTGCCCGTTGTCAGAACTGCTTCTTGCTTTGGGAGCTACTTTTCTTGGATGAGGCCTTTATCTGGATGGTGGTCTGCTCTGGTCTGCTAAGAAGGAACCATTTATTTCTATTGTTAGTGACAGCTGAGCTTATTATGGGGCCTCCATTGACTGCAGCCCAGGGGACTCAAGGCAAGAAATGGTCTGAAGTTCCCAAATGCAGAAGGTGCACTGGTGTGTGGTTATTACCAGTTCAGACCGAGGAGCTAGGGAAACGACTTCATTGTTTCCTCTTATGTAACAATCACAGCCACCCATAGCCAGTGTCCTGAATGTCCTTGTTTACCCAGCAGACTGAGCTGGTGACATTCCTCAGGTCCAGGGAAATACTCAAGTCTTGGCTGGTGTGAGCCCACACCCTCCTTCAGTATTAACCAAGGCCACGCAGCTGCTGTCACTGTTCAGTGCACCTATCTATGTTATTTCCCCCAAGACCACACTACAGTTATTGAATTTTTATAAGTGAGCATTGAAACATTCCAAAAAAAATGTTTTCTTGCAACATTTTTGAGCTTGTCTAATGCAATGATATTATTCTTCTTCTTATGGCTCTTAGTGCCTGTGGTAGCAGATCTTGGCAATAAATTGAAACAGAATCAGATCCCAAATCTTACTTTGGATTTTAATCTAACCCATATAAAATTTCAAGGTTGAAGTCCAGCTCAGTTGCAATGATTGACTGGTGGGAGTTTATTCCTGTGACCCTTGTGATACTGATGTCCACATTATTTAAAAAGCAGAAGACAGTCACACCTGTGTAGCACACGCACATCTTCCCAGGTGTTTGTCCAACTCCAGGGGTTCCTTCAGCTCTGTGCACCTGAGGCAGGTGAGAGACAATCCTAGAAACAGCTACACCTGCTATAAAGAACAGGTGACAAAATGCTCCAGTATGAGAAATCCTTCCTAAGTCTAGAACACCAGCCCCAAAGTGACGTGCTAGGTTCTCATGCCTTTGGTACTAAAGGGCGTACGATATTTGTCATCGGTCCAGACATCTCAAACACCACCAACGCCACCCATAAGAAGCCTTTGCTCATGCGCATTATGCTTCTTAGCAGAGGCTGAAGACCGCGGGAGGCATGGGGTGGCTGTCTCTGGAGCATGGCCTCCAATTCCCTCCCCCGGGAGCTCCAGAGCCAGCCCTGGTTTGAGCTGAATCTTCAACCTGAAAGGAGTTTTTTCTTATCACACGAACGGCCACCTTTGGTGGGTGCCTACACCTTGTTAAATCTCATGTCCAATCCTCACACCTCCCTGTGAGGTGAATATCACTAAGACCTTTTAGAGATGAGGAAATGACAGCAGAGTGATTTGTCGAGGGCCCCACAGCGGCCTCAGGCAGCAGACTGCATGAGCCCCAGAACAGGTGTCCTTAACCACCAGGCCACCCTACCTCCTGATGTGAGGCAGCCTCATGAACTGACGGGCATTCCCACCGCACGTGTGATCATGAGGAGAATCAGGTTTTAGGCCCCAGATCAGAGGCCAAAGGAGACGTTCCACCTAGAAGGACCCACCAGCAGGACAATCCACACCCTGGTGAGTGTCTCACGGTCCCCTCTTTTCCAGGACTCTGTGGAGCCCCAGCTGGAGAGCGGTGACCCCCTGGGGGCGATGTGAGGAACTGACATGAGCAGCCAGCCAGCAGCCCGGCCATGGGGGCCCACAGCCTTGTGAAGCCTCTCGACTGTGAATTCTGAGCACGGGATGCTTTGGGGAGCAGAGCTCCTTCACGCTGCAGATGATGAGGCTCTCAGAGCTGAACCTCATCTCCCCAGATGACCTGGGGTTACTTCCCCTCTCTGAGCCTCCCTTATATCTTTCGGATGACATTTCTCCTGTTCTCCCCTGGGTCCTGGGGAACTGTGATCTTATTTCCGTTAGACTGAGCTCCCGAAGGTAGGGACTCTCCTCACCCACCCTTGTATCCCAGCACCCACCGCTGTCCCTGGCTCATGAAATATGCTCAATAAATGTTTATGGGACAGAAACAGAGTCAACGGAACAAACCCAGTGGCTGGAAAAACAAAAATGCTGCCCCCAGAGAAGCCAAACTCAGAAGGCAAAACCCACTTCTTAGGGCCTAATCAGTCAGGCAACAACTGGATCCTCTCCGAATTCAGTTTCATTTGTGCGATCACCTTAGGGAGATGTGACAACACCCTACCCCCGCCCCGCTGTGAAATGCCACTTCTCACCCACTAGGATGGCTGCATCCAAAAACCAGAGAGTAACAAGTGTTGGTGAGAATGTGGAGACACTGGAACCCCCACATGAAATCCCATTCCTTTGCATATACCTGAGAAATGAAAGCAGTTCCACACAAAAACTCATTTATACACACTCATAGTAGCATTTTCCCAACAGCCCCAAAGTGGATACAACCCAATGTTTGTCATCTGATGATGGGTGACCAAATTGTGGTACATCTACAAGATGGAATACTACTCAGCCCTAAACAGAAATGAAGTTCCACTGCATACAAAAGCATGGGTGAACCTGACGACATCATGCCAAGGTTCTTCTTGAGATGATTGGGGGACAGGATAAAGGTCCAGGAATGGGGAGGGATTGAAAAACACGAGTCCAACCTTCTATAGATGAGAAGTCAAGGCCCAGAGAAATCAGTGAGCTGCTGCCGGTGACAGTTATGACGAGGAACACGGTAGAGGAACTGGGGTCCTTCTCCCTAGGCCCGGAGCTCTTCTTCCTCCCACAGGCCCTGGCACAGTGCCCACATGGCTCCTATCTATGGAGATTTCAACACCGGTGACATTTTGGGTCATTTCTCCCCACCCCTAGTGGAAGATCTCACATAACCTCTCCATGTTATCTAAGACCTTAGGCAGTCTGCACCATTTTATTGAAACTCGGCATAGAAAACTCACCAAACTTCCCTTAGCACTCCTGAGGGATAAAGTCGCCAACTAGAAAAACTTGCTTCATTAAAGTGTCTAAAGAAAGTCCAAGTCCTTCTGCCATAGGCCCTGGTGGAAAGCATAGCCCAGGCCGATGCCCCGAGCAGGCACCTCATGGGGAACAGCAGGCGGGGCAGGGCCAACAGAGAGAATGAGGAAAACCGTTTAGGAGAAGTTTGGATCTGGATGTGTCTCAAAGGCTTACGTGTCAGCCTGTGGCACCACCGGGAAGTGGACGCTGTGGGAGGTGGGGCCTGGTGGAAGGAAGTGAGGTCCTTGGGGGCATGCCCTTGTCTCTCATTGCTCTCTGACCACCATGAGCTGAACCGTCCTCTTCCACGTGCTCCCACCATGGAGTACTGTACCACCACAGGCCCAAAATAACAGGGCTAAGCACCTCTGAAATGGTGATCCAAAATAAACCTTTCCTTCCATTAAGTTGATTTTCCCAGGTATTTTGTCACAGCAATGAAAGCTAATGAGATTTTTACCATCAAGCTGCATCTTTATCTAAGGTAAATTACACCAGCATGTAGCCAAGCCTTGGGCTTAGAGAGAGCTCCCACAGATCCTTATTCATGCAGTCCAGACGTGTTGCATCACACGACTGAGTCATTCAAGTCACTCCAAGTGAACTGGGCTGGCACGAAATAACCACACTGAGACAGAGAACAATGCCTTTTTCTTGGGATTCTTCAGCGACGGCCCCTCGTGCTGTGTGGAGATCATAGGCAGAGGGAACGAGAAGGACACATATGTCACCTGCCCCAACAGAGGGTCTCGTCAGTGCCCTCCACTCATGTACTCAAGCTCCTAGTTCACACACACACAGCCTGTGGCTGGCTTGCCACACAGATCTACATATTTTCTTGTTATTGTCTCAAGTTCCTCTTATCTGTGTCCATTTCTCAGTAGTACTGTTTACTGGGATTTTAGCCCTGGAAGGGGTACATGAGAGAGAGAGAGAGAGAGAGAGAGAGTGAGCAAGCGCGCACAGTATATATATATATATTTTTTTTTTCTTTTTTTGAGAGAGAGAGGAGAGAGAGAATTTCAACATTTATTTTTTAGTTCTCAGCTGACACAACATCTTTGTTTGTATGTGGTGCTGAGGATCGAACCCGGGCCGCACGCATGCCAGGCGAGCGCGCTACCGCTTGAGCCACATCCCCAGCCCCACAGTATATTTTCTTTAGAGACATCTGAGACTTAAAAATCTGAATAAGCTTAACACACTTACTGCCATGAATAACTAAAAAGAACAAATTAAAAGTTTTTTTAAAAAGAATAGGTTTGACTATAGGCTTCCTCACTAAAATCAACCTGGCAAGGGTGTCGAGATCCAATGCCAACTGCATGCAGACACGGCCAGGGCACTGGGGAGGACTCAGCTCAACCACAAGGGGTCGAACTGGTTTGTGTAACTGGAAGGCTCGGAAGTGGGGGCTTCAGGGCGGGTTCCTCCAGGGGATCAGTGACACCACTGAAGACAGCATCTTCCCACTGTGCCTTCTGAGGGGACAGATCATGCTCAGCAGGTCTGCTCAAAGGGATCAACCGGCCTTACTGTCCTCATCACACCCACACATGCACCACTCGGGAAAGTCACCTCCTCACAGAGCTGGCTCAGAAGAGAGGACGATGCCCTCCCGGCACTGCCCTAACCCACACGCAAGTCCCCCCCGGGGTCAGGAAAGGGCATGAGCAACTGGCATAGGCAGAGGGATGGGTCACCCGGGCTGGCTTAGCCCAGAGGGGCCACCAGGTCAGCTCCTTCTGAAGCTGACCGCTCCCCCTCCAGTGCTCACTGCCCAGCAGCCCGTCCAATGGGGGCCTCAGGCCTCTGGATGGGGGAAGAGTCCACGGGTGTTAAACGCTTCCATCCTCCTCATCTCCACAACCTGGCCCTCCACTCTGGAGCCCTGGGCCAGATCACTCAGCTCCAAACGTGCCCTCCGTGGGGTCTTCACCTGCTGTGTCCAGTTCCCAGCAAGGTGCTAGGCAGAGTAAGTCCTGGGGAAAGGTCTGCACAGTCGATGGAGCTTCAAAAAGTGAGGGGTCACTGGGACCCCCGCCAGGGATGCGGCAGGGCAAATCTGCTCTCGAGGCCCAGCCTCCCCTTGCTAGAGCAGGGCTGGTGGCCCCTGGGCACGGGGTGGGTGGGCCTGACAAGCCGACAGCTGATGGTGTCCCCAGGGACTGGAGCTGATGTCCAGGGAACTATCATACGGGATATGGGATAAGCCTGTGAGCCTCTACCCAAAGTCTCTTCGGGCTTTTGTAGCAATGAGGGGAAAATAACCTCAGCCAACCACTTACAAAGAAACTCTGGCACATTAACCAGGAGCTGCTGGCTTATGAATCACTATTCTAACTTAGAGGAAAAGGCATGTGAGAGGTGTGACCAGGGGTGATGATTTGCCTCTACTTCCCGTGCCCTGGGGGCTCTGCTTTGGAGAAGAATGCAGGGGATTTGGTGGCAGTGGGCTGAGCCTCATCAAAGCCCCCAGGAATCCTTGTGGGGTGGCCTCTTGCACACACAAGAGAGGCCAGCTCTCCAAAACTGCATCTTGACCCACAGCACCTTCTGCCTTAGTGCCACACACCCGGACCCACAGAGAACACTGCCTACCATCATACACAACAATGTTCCTTTAGTTAATATACTGTCCCCAAACAAAGCAATTTATAATACAGTACTAAATACTTGATTGGTAAGTTCTCATCTCAGGTTCAATTCCACTAAAAGAAGATAATGAAGATACTATAATTGCTTAAATTAAGTTCACATTTGAGAGGTGACACTATTTCACTTAAATAATGACATTTTTACAATTGGCATTTTTAAATAGGGGTTAATTCAGTGCAATGGTCTGGATGTTTGTCTCCCCCAAAATTCACATTTTGATATCCTAATCCCATGGTGATGGGATATAGGCCCTCGGGAAGTGATTGAGTCGGGAGGGCGAATCCTCATGATAGGATTAGCTCCCTCGACCCGCCACCATCTATTAACCAGGAGACAGGCCTCACCAGACACCAACTCTGCCAGCACCTCCACCTGGACTTCCCCATCTCTGCAACTGTAATACACTGTTCATAGGCCACCAGCCCACGGTATTTTGTTATAGCAGCCTGAATGGACTAAGACGGTAGATCTACTCTTACAGATGTGCATCTGCAGGATCTCATTAAAATGACGACCACAAGTGCAGGCTAACAGGTGTGTGTGTAACTATCAATTCAAGAGTGGCACTGTTGGGGGGGGGGTGAGGGGGCTTTTCTGAAACTGTGCATGATTCTTTACAAGGTTTTGAATATGGCAAAGATAAAATCCTCGGTGATTGATATATTGCTGCATTCCTAGAAAATTCAGTATGTCGAAGTCATGTCAAAAAATTCTTTCTGGTTACAGGTAAAACAGAATAAGGGTCTAAGCTTAGAAACAGGCTATTAGAGACACAGACAGGCTCCCCGTGCCCAGATGTCGGCAGGACCCTGAAGGATGTGTGGGCAGGGGCAGCTTTTCACTGTACTAGGTTCTTGGTACCATGTGCAAAGTTTAGGACAATTCAAAATGCCCAGATTTCACCCTGAAAAACCAGAATGCCCTCCCTTCACTGTGACAACCGAGCACCCTCCAGCCTACTTGCCACAGATCTCCAAACTGTCCCCAGGGACACAGTGCAGACCTGGGTGGAGGGAAAGGCTGGCGTGAGCTGATCTGTCACCTTCACAACCCCAACAACTTTACTCCCCATCACTGGGGTTCTGCTGAGCCAAGTCCAAGGCTCGGGAAGCCCCAGAGTCCTCTCCCAATTCCAGGAAAAGAAAAGAAGCCCCATGTCAAGCAGAGGGACAGCTGATCAAGAATTTTAAGATGTTAAACCCACACATACATACACATTTAAAAAGCATAAACCGTATCTTCAAATTTACCCAAAATGCATAAGTGAACTGACTTCCTAATGCGAGCTCCTGATCCCTATTTCTTTTCCTGAAAACCTTCTTCCACTGTTCCTAGTGTTTGACTACAAACAGGCACGTGGACCCCCAGCTCCTGCTCCTTCTGGAGGAAGCAGTTCCATGGGGCCAGAAGTGGAGCCTCCTGCCCCACCCCAGGCTGCGCTCACATCCTGTCTGTCTGTATGAACAGCCTTCAAGCTCCAGAGGCATAAGGTACGTCTGATCCTTCTCTCAGGGACAGCCCTGTAGGGATCCACGGGGGGCGTGGTGTGTATGCACACGCAGTGGCAGTGCTGAGGCTGGAGCCCAGGTCCTCACAGGGAAGCACTCTACCATTCTACCACTGAGCCACATTCCCAGCCCAAGAATATTTTTTTTAACTACAAAAATTCTTCTATTTGAATCAAAGAGCATTCTGCTATCATGTGTAACTGATCAAAACAAATAAATTAATTTTTAAAAAATTCTTCTATTTCTTTTACTAGAGATTATCTCAAATCTCATACAAAAGGCATGTTTAGAAAACAACGCTGTGACTGGGTACAGTGGCACACGCCTGTAATCCCCGCGGCTCGGAAGGCTGAGACAGGAGGATCCAGAGTTCAAAGCCAGCCTCAGTGAAAGTGAGACACTAAGCAACTCAATGAGATCCTGTCTCCAAATAAAATACAAAATAGGGCTGGGGTTGTGGCTCAGTGGTCCAGTGTCCCTGAGCTGAGTCCCTGGCACCCTCCCCGCCACAAGAAGAGAAAACAATGCTGTGGATCCACGAGCATCTCATAAGGCTTTGTCAGCATCAGTACAGAGGAGCGATGACTGAGCAACACACCAGGCGATACAATTCAAACTTTTATTTGACGTTGAGTTCAAAGTCACTAACACGTAAAATCGACATTCAGAATAAATAGCAAATTCACATTGAGAATAAATAGTTACCTAATTTGCATTTCTTATGCCTGTTACTGTATAGGCACAGTTTGTCATTCCATTAAACAATTAGAAAAGGCTCCTAAGTTGGAGTTGAAGCTTTGTACTACTAAGTACAGGAGCACTGTCCCAGGTGGGTGCCCTGGAGGTGGGCGCTGCATGCAGGATCTGTGGGAAGGGGTGGAGGGGTTGCCGTTGACCTCGATGCAGGCTGGGCTGACCCCACTGAGAGGGGTGGAGCTGGAGGGATCTACAGGGTTGTCCCGGGTTGGGGAGGCCAGGCCTCCATGCCTCCACGTGCAGCAGTCCAGAGGCTCCCAGGAAGGGGCCGTGATCTGGGGTGAGGCAAGGGAAATTCCTAGAGGTCTGACAGCTGTGAACAGGCAGCCAACAGCTCACCCTGTCATTGGAGAACTAAGTCCTTCAGTCAGAAAGGTCACCTGGGCAGCACAGCCCAGAACCCAAGAAGCACAATAACAAACGAGAGGTATCTCAGGTACCTGCCACAGAGCAATCTTGATATGTGCTAGAAACATCGCGTCTGACCACCGACCAGCCAGGAAACAGGCCCAGAAAGCAGCTCAGAAGGGAACTTGGCACCCCTACCTACCCAGAGAACGTCTTTCCAGACCTGCATCCAAAATTAGGTTATTCATCTGCACCTCTTAAGAGGGGAATGTCACCCTTGAAACCAACACAATCCATTAGTGGGGGATGGCAAACCACAGCCCAGGGCCAAATCCAGCCCACAGCCTGTTTTGGTAGAGCCCCCATGCCCATGCCATGCCCACGAAATGCCCATGCCATGCCCATGTCTACAGGAGCAAAGCTGTACCTGTCTGGCCCTTTAAGGGAAAAGTTCTCTGACCCTTATTAGAGGAACTTCATTCCCCTCCCTTCCCCTCCCCTCCCCCCCTTCCCTTCCCTTAAACCAACAGTGGTGTCAAAGGTTAGTTCAACTTTGAATCCAGCTCCCAAATACTAAAGGAAAAAAAGTGTGGTACAAAAGGAAATCAATATTATTAAGAGGGAAAACAGGCAGATGAATAATCAGACAACCCTGCATCTGTCCAAATTTAGTCTTAAGAGTATTCTAGATATGGGGTCCCGTCTGGGCCTCTGGCAGCCAATGAGCATTGGGCTAAATAGAATTCAATGCCACTTAAAAATCCTATTGAGAGGAGGACAGAGGAAAAGCCAAATTAGTAAGAGGCAAGATTGATTCTCACTTCTCCTTTGCAATAATCAAGAGGGCTGATGTACTGCTCAAAGCAACCAGTGATTCCGCCGGAGAGGCCAGAATCCACAGCAGGTGGCACACGATACGTGGAATTAATGGTGAGAGCAGAAAAGGGGCTCAAGAGTCAACTATGACAGGAGGAAGGGGGAAGAGAGAAGGAAGGCGTGGGGGGAGAGGGACAGGGAGGGGTGTTAGGAGAAAGTGGGAGCTGTAAGCCAAATACCTAAAATATTTTTAAAGCCAGGTTTCCTCTATAAAAGCGACTCTGGAGAAAACCCTCAGTGCTGTGCCTTCCCCAAGCACCTGCTATGGGTGCCACGAGCCTTGCCGGACTGTCACAGCTGGTGTGGACGCCCCTGGACTGTGAATTTTTGTTCTCATAATTCTTAGAAAATCAATCTAAGCAAGGTTAACAACAGTTTAAATGCTCAAACTAATTTTACGGTTTGCTTTACAAATGGATTCTCTTAAGTGGCGGAGAACAGTCACTTCTGATGCCCGCGCGCTTCCATCAGCGCACACGCCACAGAACAAACGGGGAAGAACAAAGCCGCGCGGTGCAGCGGGCCAGGTCCCAGCTGAGTCGAGACGGTGACAGGCTGAAGCCTGCCCTGACTGAGCTGGAGGAGGAACAAGCGGGGAAATGCCCGGGCCTTGCTCTGGAGGCACTCCCCAGAGCTTGCTGCTGAGTCTGCCAGGCCCTCGTTTGGTGGCCCTGGTACAAGGGATGCCAGGCCTCTGCTACCTGGCAGATCTCTGGGCTGCCAGGCTCATGGCCCTGAAATGAAAACCCACCTCCCTGGGAATAATCTGTAAAATTCATTATTCATTCCCAGAAAATGTCCCCTGCCCCAAGGCTTAGGTCACCTAGCCCAGATATTCAAGAGAGCAGATTTTTTAAAAAAGGTCTACTTCACTCTCGAGTAAACAAAACACCCTGTTACCTGGCACCTCATCCGTATGCCACGGATGCTTCTCAGCCACCCCTGTGTCCTCTTCTGCTTCTCCAAAGCAGAAATCAAAAGCCAAGAGAAAGCACCAGCCCATCCTTTTGGGACCCCCAACTGAGCAGTTCTGAGCATCACTTGCTGCCTTGAAAGCCAGACTCCAAAACACCGGTGGTGAAACACCTGGGTGACACCAACAACAACACGCCCACTGTCCCAAGACAGGGTCAGACTACTGTGCCCTATGGTGTTCATCCTACCGCACAGAAGGACTAGAAGCCTACTTGGGTCTAAAGCGTCACCCCCACCAGGACAGTTAAACAACCAAATACCAAAGTCAAACCGCATCACAATGAGCAGAGCCAGAGGGTGCCACGTAACTCACTGGACTCCTGCATGTTGGCGGAAGCCCGTGCAATGCCAGGCAGGTGTTCACCACGTGCTAAATGAGCAAGTGCTCTCCACAGGTCCCCCAGGTTCCTGCCCACTCTCCAGATTTAAAGAGCAAGAGCCCAAGATGAGTCCCAGCAAGACTAGACAAGACCACCGGCCGGAAGCACACAGGCCGCATCAGCAATGAAAACAGCACAGCCCTGAGGTGCTCAGAGAAAAGATGCTACGAATACAGATTAATAAAGCGTTCTTCCCTCCAGAGGGAGGAAGTAAGGAGAAGAACATGGCCATTTGCTTCAGTCTTAGAAATGAGAACAGCTCAGGACCCAGGTCTTCCTACTAACTTCGAGGTCTCTCATCTTGTCCCACCTGAACCACCAAAAGGAAACCACCTGAACTCCCGCAGCCACTCAAATGGGGCAGGAACCAGAACTAAGCAAGGGCTGGAGGTGGCTGGGGGATGCCCCTTCCTCCTCCTCTGCCAAAGCGGCACCTCTCCCATGTGGTTGCTGTCGAGAGAGGAAGCCACCTTGTCTGTCCCCCCGCAGAGCAGGACAGTTTCTGGAAACACGCTCTAACAAGATTCCGGTTTAGCCTGGGGGTGCTGTGGTGTAGGACTTCAGCACAAGGGTCTTGTCTTGTTTCCATTTCTTTCCTTCGGTAAGTGCAAGAGACCAGTGCTTGGGCGCCGTTTCTGGGCTTCCTGTGGGTCTGGGGAACCTCCCACAAAGGCTGGGGTTCTTCTGCCCCACGGATGTCTCACAGCCTCGTTGGACGGTAGGCAGAGGTGCGGCCAACTGGAAGGTGACCGTAACCAGAGCAGCGCCCTCGCCCTCATTCCCATCTCCTGTTGTACCAGATGTCCTGGCCTGGCCTGGGCTGGGTCACAGCAGCACACAATGAGGACAGTGTTCTTGTTCCTTCTCATCTAAGTCCTTCCAGGAGGCTGGGTTCTCTTGGACGCCGTACACCACAGGAAGGCCCGCCAGAGCCTCAGGACCAGAGACCGGGGCATCCTGCCATTCAGGGACCTTCTGCCACTCACAGCGGCACTGCCAGGAGCAGCTACTGAAGTGTCTGCCTGCTGCCGACGGGGCATCTCCATGCATCCTCAGGCCTGCAGCCCCCAAGGTGAACGGTGCAAGAGCCAGAGCAGCGTCTAAAGGACCTGCTGGCACAAGCAGTCTCACCTAACCCAGGTCAGTTCCAGGTCCTGGAGAACAAGGCGGAGTGGGACTTCCAGTACCAAGCTGCACCCGGGCCCCGAGAGGAGGGAGGCGCACCAGTGGGCGGCAGGCTCCTCTCAGCCTGGGGAGTCCTGTCCTTAAGGTGCAAAACACATCAAAAGCCTACCGTGTCTCTTCAGAAAGCCACTGGGCCCACCCAGAGTCCACCCCATCCAGTGGACACGGGCTGCTTCTGGCCCTTTCCCCAGGGGGCCAGGGTTACTTGGCCTGTGCCTCCTGCAGGAGGGGCGCCCTGGAGGTGGTGGCCCTGTCGGACCACGCGGGCAGCTCGTGCTGCAGGGGAGTCCTCCTGGGGTAGAAGGTGTGGCTGACGTCGTAGTTTAAGAGGCAGCTCAGAGACGCCATGTAGATGTCCGCGAACCGCGACAGGCGCCTCAGGAAGTAGGTGGGGTTCTGGTCTGTGCGGAACAGGCTTCCGAACTGGGCGTTGAAGAAGCTCTTGGTCATCTCCCTAAAGCAAAAATAAACAAATAAATAAAAACGGAAACAGAGCAGCAGAGAAAGGTTTTTTGAAGGTTTTTCAATTACTAAAATCAAAATCTCTTAATAAAAAAAAAAAAAGACAGGACTTGAAGTTAGAACAATCCTGACTTCCATTCAAGAAAACCATCCATCCATCCGACACCTCTGAGATGACTGATCACACTTCCCAATTACTGCAGCCTAAGAACCCCACTGTTGATCCTGAGACACAGCTTTAACCTCAGGGCCTCCTCCCAGCCCAGCCTAGCCCACAGCGGTTTACACGGTCAAGGTCACAGCTCCACACAAGGCCCCAAATTCCTACAATGGACCCTCTGCCCCTCCGTGCATTTGTGTCTAAATCAACATCCCACACAAAAGGACATGCATACCATCTTGTGGCTGGGAACCTTACAGAATATTCCAGAAAAATGGAATGTTGATAAATTAGTTAAATACAGCAAACAGTATAACTGTTTACACAACTGTGTGACTAAAGCCAGCGGTGGTGTCACCTGCCTGCCATCACTTGGCGACGACAGATGCAATAACCACCAAACAGCAGAACATTAAAAGAACCCACCTGGGTCTCTGTGGGCGGAACAACCTAGATGGTTTTCCAACGTTTACTGAAGAATCTCGTTGAAATATGAAGATATTAAATACTCAAAGTCAATGGTCCCTTTGTCTAGTAATCTGAGGTTCCTAGAAGTGAATGCCCCACGGAATGTGACCCAGGCCTGGCCTTCAAGTCACTCTGCTCCAAGCCTGCTCAAGTCACTCTGCTCAAGTCACTCTGCCCCACATCTTCCTCTCAGGACACTTTATGATAAAGGAAATCGTGTCAGAGCAAGCCCTAGCCAGCCAACAGCCTGCGGGAGGAGGAGGGACAGCGGGACAGCGTGCACTACCACCCTGGCTCCCACAGAGCCTGAGGCATGGACACTGTCCCCTCTCCACACCTCTCCCACTGCTCTCATGGACCCCCCCTGGAGCCAGGCTGCCCGCTGCTCAGAGGCTAGAATCCAGCAGCAGCCACTTTCCCAGACCTTAGACTGGACCCAGGGCCTGAGGAGGGCCAGGCTCTTCAGCGTTCCTGCCAAGAGCGTCCACATACAAAGCACCCTTTGCAAGGAGCACGACTGTCAACAGGGCCCCTCTGGAAACTATCCACTAGGACACACACCTGCCAAACTTTTCTGACAGCAGAGGGGCTTCTAGAAACATTCTGATGACTGACTATGTGCATATTCCTGCAAGAGCCATAGGTACGAACGCACACCCAGGTGTAGGAGCCCTAAGATCTCACCGGGGCTCAGAGCCCTCCCCCATCACAGCCCCAACAGCCACACATGCTACCGGCTTTGGCAACACAGGGCCACCAGCACCCAGATGGAACAGTCAAGGAGGCGGGGAGGAGGAAGGAGAAGGAAGAGTCCCCTTCTCCCATGGCCCTGCAAGGGCAGGGGAAAAATGGAGGTCGCCGCTGGCCTATAAGAAATGCCACTGTCACCAACAGCAGACAGCTGATCCTGGAGACCTGGGAAGCCACATCTACACCTGGGAGCACACCACGGATGGTTCACGATCATGCCTCGGATGGCCTTGGGAGAACATGTGGGCTGAGCACACGCAGAACAGGTCACCGTCTTCAAAATAAGCCACTCTCACCTCATCTCCTTCCTCTCCTTTTTCCACTCCTCCAAGACCAGCTGCGACTCAGCATCTCTGTGAACCTGCAGGACACAAGCCAGTTACTATGATAGTTTGGGTTTCAAACAAACTCATCAGAATTTTTTGATGGGCAGCTCTTGGAAGAATTATATTTCTTTAAGAGGCAGGTACTTGGGCTGGGGTTGTGGCTCAAGAGCTAGAGCACTTGCCTAGCATGCGTGAAACACTGGGTTTGATCCTCAGCACCACATAAAGATATGGTGTCCACCTAAAACTAAAAAATAAATATTTTTTTAAATTAAAAAAAAAGAGAGAGGCAGGTACTTCGGTGAAGTAATACATTTTCAGATTTCCAACTGAAACCCTGCCTTCTTCACTTACAAAATTAACACAGTAGCGCGCGCGCACACACACACACACACAGAGAGCTTTAAATATCCATCATTAGAAACCTGATTTAGCAAATTAAGAGGGGAATATTATGAAGATATTCCACTGTAATTAAAGGCTTGTATAAAAATAATGCATGTATGTCCATGTAAAAATATATGTGTAAACCCACATGTGCGATACACCCATTACATCTATTTATTATGTATATTAACATAGACTTCCCATGTACTAGCTACTTCATATATTACATGCATGTATATCAATATCACAGCAGTTAAGTTGAAACACTGTGCATAACGGTACATCCACTAATTGCAAGCATGTGAAAATATGTGCTAGAAATTAACATAGAATTTTTTAAAAAATTGTGCAAGGGTAGGAGGACCATAAATGGTTCTGTTTTTTTTTTTTTTCTTTAATGTTACATCGCCTTATTAGATGTTTAACATCTGAAGAGGCAAAGGGCAACAAGATGACACATCTCAACGTGAGTGACGGAAGAGCAGGAGACTTTCTGGTAGGCCAAAATGTGAGTCAAAGACAAAAAGAAAATGACAGCTGCCCACAACCTCCCAGTGGAATCTCACAAGTCTCCCTCCAACGTTCTTGTGACTGAAGGGAACAGGGAGGACCGAGTCGGAGGCACATATGATCGCAGGGGACAGGTGGAGCTCACTGGGATCCCTGACCGCAGGGTAACCTCAGAGCTCAGAGGGAAAGGCCAAATGGGCAGACCATCTGTTTCTCAGGTGGGAGCCTGTGCTTGTCACATCTGCCTGGCCCACCAGGGTGACACCCGCAGCCGCCAGGCAGAGTCCGCACTCACACAAAGCTGTCTCGACTGGGCTTGGAATCTGGGCTTCTTGCTAATGTCAGGGGCTACCCGACTGGAAGCAGCTTCCATTTGAAAACCCACTGGCTGTGGGGCTGGGGCTGGGGCTCAGTGGTAGAGCACTTGCCTGCAGGCGTGAGGCACTGGGTTCGATCCTGAGCACCACATATAACTAAATGAATAAAATAAAGCTCCACCGATATCTAAAAAAAATAAAAGAAAGGAAACCCACCAGCTGGGTGCCAGGAGCACAGGCCGCTGGCCTCTCCTTGCTGGGAGTTTTGAAGCAGGTTCTGTGAGGACATTTTGAATTAGCTTTCACATTTGATATCAACAAGCTACTTACTCCAGAACCGAGCTCCAGGACATACAGGATTCAGACCAAATCCGAAGAAGTAAAATCTGCAGGCGCCACAGGGACCTTCACTGTATGAACGCGAGTTCCTTCTGCACCTCTGCCCGGCGGGGCTCCGCCGGAGGCCGAAGACACAAGAGGACGGGAATGGAGGCCCCCGTGGGGCAGACCAGGCCAACACAACGTGAGGCCACCTCTCCTCTGCCCACACCCACCTCCTGCCCCGTGAACTGGGCGCCCACTGCTCACACAAGCGGGAAGGAGCTCCCAGGCCCGCCCTCGGCGCATCATGGCCCCGGGTGCTGATGGCCCTCTGAGATTCCTAAGCAGAAATCCCAGCCTCCAGCATGACGGTATGGGGAGGTGACAAAATGATGAGGGTTGAGCCTCGAATGCGAAGAGTACCCTTATAAAAACGACCCCAAGAGAGCTCTCGGGCCACCTTCCAGCCATGCACGGCACCATGCAACGCTGGGCCCACCCAGACAAGAGCTCTGCTGGCTCCTGGACCTCAGATCCCAGTCTCCAGGACGGTGGGACATAAATGCTTCTGCTTTAAGCCACCAGTCTACGGTACAGTCACCATGGACTAAGAGAGTGGCGCCCCTGCAGGAGGGCACATTCACTGCCTGGTGACAGGGAGGAGGATGACCTAAGTCAATCTACTTGCTCTCCCTTCTCAAGCTAGCTGCTAGAGGCCAGGGGAGTTCTCTCCACTCCTGACCCTCGGGGAAACCCGCCCGAGGCGGCTCTGCCAACAGAAGAGCCAACGCAGATCTCCCAAGCTCAAGGCACGCTCTCTAACCTGGCTTCCCAGCCATGGAGCGGGTGGTGCACCCCACTCAGACACCCACCCCTGGGTCTCTATGGTCCTGAATCTGGAGGGTGGCCAAGGATGAGGATGGAGCCTCTCCAACTTCTGCCCCAAGGCTGCCGAAGGGAAACGCAATGGAGGAAGGATCCGGAAAGCTGAGGCCAGGGCAGCAACACCACAGCAGGGACACTGGCTCTGAGGTCTGTGCTCACTCAGGAGCCTACAAATAGGCTTGGAGGGGGACAGATGGGGGAGGCAAAAGGAGAATAATTTCATGACACATGAAAGTAAATGAACTCATATTTCAGTGTCCACCAGAGTTCAGCAGGACAACCACAACAGCTCACTCACACACGGTCCATGGCTGCTTCTGTTAGGAAAGCTGAGCAGCTGTGACAGAATCCAAGCCCACACAGCCCTAAACATCTACCATCAGGCCCTCCGCAGAAGTTTGCTAGCCCCAGCCAGCCCCCGCACTGGCCAGCCCCCCCACTGGCCAGCCCCCCCAGTGACCAGCCCCACCACCACTAACTGTGGCCACTGTGGAGCGCACTTCAAGGCTAGCTAGCAACATGATTCTTTAAAGTCACTGTTTAGAAAGCAAAAAATCATATGCTTCTATTTAATTTATCAGACTCGGCTCCAAATGATACTGTTACCCCTGCCCCAAATCAAACCCAGTCCCGAAGGAAAATTTTCTCTCTTCATAAATAATTGAGAGTTCTAGAAATGTGCCACAGGATCAGTGGAAAAATGACTACCTTTCCAGGTGAACCCTGAGGGAGCGGGGGCAGTGGGGGGACAGGGAGGACAGTTAGGATGGACACTCTCTGGGATATTTAAAATTATCAGCCATACTCCTCTAACCTGGTGCCGCTGACCCAACATCATATAAAGCGTCAGAGCCCGAGGTGGCGCAGTGCGGAGGCAGAGACCAGGGCACCCAAGCCCAGGCCAGTGCCACCCCAGGCCTGAGCAAGGTGTTTTTCCTCTGTGCTCAGATTCTTCATCTATAAAACGCAAGTGACGCTCTCGGTACTCTGGAAGTCACGAGGGTGAAATGAACACAAGGCCCAAGTGCCCAGCGCAGAGAAGACCTGCTACATTCAGCAGGGCCCGGTGCCCACCACTGACTCTGTGATGCCGGAAGTCACTCATCTCTCGGCCTCGGCCTTCTCTCCCGTGAAACAGAGTGCACCGTAAAGGCTCATTCCCTTTTCCTACTCCCCGACCTATGCCTTGTATAACTGATCCTCCAAGTCCCAGAAATATCTCCAACACCTCCTTTCTCTGAGTCACACTCTTTTTTTTTTTTGAGAGAGAGAGAGAGAATTTTTTTAATATTTATTTTTAGTTTTCGGTGGACACAACATCTTTTTTATTTTTTATTTTTTTATGTGGTGCTGAGGATCAAACCCAGTGCCTCGCACATGCCAGGCGAGCGCGCTACCGCTTGAGCCACATCCCCAGCCCCTGAGTTACACTCTTAACTGTCAAACTTGTTTTTACAGGTCAGAGAGGAAAACAAAACAAAGACTGTTCCCAAAGCAGTGAAGTCATCCACACACAGGTTGTTTGCATATCTGATGAGCAGCTGCTGTCACTGGATTCCAACTAAGGCGAGGTCACACACACACAAACACCCCTGCACTCAGCCCTCAGGGGATGCCTGAACTGGGGTAACACCAAGTCCAGAGTCTGCTGTTTTTCCTCTGTGTACATACCTATGACAAAGTCTATCTTATAAAATTAGGCAAAGTAAGAGATTAATAATAGTAATTAATAACAGAACAATAACAACAAGGTAATAAAAGTTATTTTAAAATTTGTGAATTATTTCTGGAATTTTCCATTTAATATTTTCAGAACCAAGTTGACTACAGTTAAACTAAGACCCACAGAAAGATAAACTGCAAATAAGACAAGGTAAAGCCTCTGGCTCCACCTGAGACCCCTGAACCAGCAGGCACTAGGATGGTGCTCAAGGGCCCGGATATGGGCATCCCAAGGTCCGGGTTCAAGGCTTGCTCTGTCATTTAGGACCTTGGACATGTCACTAACCTCCTGAAACCCAGGTTTCCTATTCTGAAATGGAAAATCTGCACCTACCTGCACGGGACAACTTTATTAAGTGAGCATCGTGTATACAGCAAGCACTCAAGGTGTGGCTGGCACACAGGAAAGAACAGCTGCTGTTGTGTGACATGCAAACTCTCGGCTATATTAGCCCAGAATCGACTCCTTATGTGTTTAGAAAATCATCTCACAGGCAAGCACGGTAGAAGTAGCAAAATAAAGCCTCACCAGAGAAGAGCCAAGGACCAGGACAGACAGGGACCACTGGAAACCAGCCTGGCGGATGTGCAGGGGCTCACGCTTTGGAACAAGTGGCCTGCGAGAGGACCGGGTCTGCCTCTCCCCACGGCTCTGCCTGAGCTCAGCGCCCAGCCACCTCAACACGGGCTGCCAATTAGGGCAGCGAGGCAGTTCTTCGCCCATTTCCAAAGCCACCGATGGGCTAAACAGGCTGTGCCAGAGCTGAAGTGTCAGCCAAGACATCAGGCATCTGTGCCCGTAATCTCCAAGAGTCAGCTCGGTGCACAGGGCAAGCTCTCAGCACAGTGGCTGGCATGCAGATTAACCATCAGTACTCTGTGACACATGCACAGAGTCCTGGCTACCTCCACCCTGCCAGGAGGACAGCAGCCCAGGCCAGCCGGACCAGGGAGAAAGTGAAGTGCCTGGTGAGTGCAGGAGGGGGACTGGGGGTCACAGATGCAACAGAGGAGCAGCTCCCACAGGCCAGGATGTGACCAATAAAAAGGACATTCCTCTCTAACTGTCCCAAACTGGACCACATAATTTACAGAAAGAAGTTAACTGCCACCAAACTCCAGAAGGCCAGAAACCACGGGTATTTTCTTCAAAATCAGATTGAGGCTGGACCCAGAGATCCTGACTCTGGCTTTGTGACACTTTCCAGCAAGCTTAGACTGAAGTGCACATTCCACAGGACCTTACAGACAGGGAAACCGAGGCCCAGGATAGAGAAGTCCCACAGCAGGCTGACGGATGAGGAAAGACTGAAACGCAGCACTAGCAGAGCTGCTCAAATCAGCACCCCACAGGACAGCCCTGGTGTGACTCAGGGTGAAAGTAAGGGCCCCATTTCCACTGACAGAGGATCATAAATACCTGCATTTGTGCAGGCTCTGCAAACACTCTCCAAATGACTGCACATTTTTTTTTTAATGGTCTCTTTAGAGAAAATGACAAATTGCCTCAGCAGCAAAATAACCCCAGATGTTATTCTACGGCCTACTGGGGACAGCTTAAACCTCATACTTTATAACCACAATTAAACTGAAAATATGTGAAATAACTCGGACCAGCAGACAAGCCAGAAACTTAAAGGAAAAAGTGAGGTGGTGGGGGAGGGACATCCCAACCTGCATCTGCTCCAACAAGCCAGTCAAGGTCTGCAGCCAGGTCATGGTCTGAATGTACTGCTCCGTGTTCATGATTTTGAGCTCCGACCTTAACTCGGGGATGATTGCACCAGTCCGCCAGCCATGCTTCAGGGTCAAATCCTAATCACAGCGATCACAGAAAGGCAACATCAGTCTCAACAGAACCCAAACATTTCATTACCTTTGCCAGACACAAGAAGCATTCATTTAAATTACTTTTTAATTCCAATGGTTAGTTTTTAACCAAGTTGCATTCAATGAATTACACTTAATTAAACCAATTTGGCCCCAAGCTTTGACGATTCCACCCTAAGAAAGTTTCTGTTCTGGAAATAATTGCTGTGAATCACAGCGCCTGCAGAAACACAGGGAGTGGAATCATTAACCAGGGTCTGGCGGGAGAGGGTGGGGGGAACCCATGTGGCCAGGGAGAGGTTCAACCTGAAGGCCAAAACATCCAGACATAGCAACAGTGGAGGTGGCAGGAGCCACGACCCTCACGTTACCCACTTGCCTTTGAGCTCTGGGAATCATGCAAGGAGAGACCTGCCATCACTCAACAAAGAAACCTCGTTCCACAAGGAACCAAGGATGGTAGCCAATACAACAACCCAGACTTGTTCTCAGTGTAGGCTAAACCCTAACTCCCATCACACCCAGGGTCAAGAAAAGCCTCGGTGGCACAGGGTGGTTGTTTCCTGGGAGTGACCGGCTGGCCAGAGCTGGACTGAGGCTTTCGAGCTTTTATGCTCCATCTTTAATGTTTCATGATGTACTGATAAAAAAGAAAAGTTAACAAGGGCATTCATTTCTTATCATTATTTAAATGGAAATTTTTTCTGATCAACTCTTTGCATACATTTTCAATTGCCCTCATAAGAATTTATCCTTTGCACAATTCGGAACCATCCTGTTCTGTAAAAGGCAGACATTTAAAAAATGTGGCCTACTCCAGGTTCTTAGGAAAGGATTAAAATGACCTTCTAAACAAAAAAGAAATGGGACTAATACACCTGTCCCCCAACAAATTGAGGAGAAAAGGTGCTGCTCACCGCCAGGTCACTGTATATGTGGTCCCCGAAATACAGCACTCTGGAGCCTCTCCACCCAGTGAGCTTCAAAAATTCATACAAATTGCCCTGCAATAAGAGGAAAACAGACAGTATATCATATGACAGAGATGGTCCCAAATATTTTTTAAATATCTAAAAAATTGGTTTTTCTTTTATAGTTTATTTGAAATACCAAAAAAATAAAAGCACCTTCAGAGAAAATATATTTTGGACTTCTATACTAAATGCATTTTTCGAGTCTTCATATTGTAAACATCACTTTACAACTATCTTTCTTTTTCTTTCTCAGTACTGGAGATCAAACCCAGGGCCTCACACATGGGAGGCAACCACTCTACACATAAGTCATATCCTCAGCCCTGTAACTATCTTTTATATTTAACATGCTATAATCAACTTTCCAACTCAAAAAATATTTTTAAAAATATTTTTTTAGTTGTAGAGGTACATGATATCTTTATTTTATTTATTTATTTTTACGTGGTACTGAGGATTGAACCCAGTGTCTCATGCATGCTAGGTAAGCGCTCTATCACTGAGCTACAACTCCATCCCCAAATCAATAAATATTAATCTCAATGTGATTACAATAGCTGTGAAACACCTTGATTCCTTTTACCAGTGCCCTAATGTTGAACGCTTACACCATTATCAATTTTGTAAGTTACTTCATAATAAACATTCTTATAGCAAGGCTTCATGGTGTAAGTCTTAATTTTCTTAGGCTAACTCCCTAGACGTGAGATGGCTACACTTGGACTGGAGATGTGGCTCAAGCAGTAGTGCGCTCGCCTGGCATGTGTGCGGCCCGGGTTCGATCCTCAGCACCACATACAAAGATGTTGTGTCTGCCGAAAACTAAAAAATAAATGTTAAAAATCCTCTCTCTCTCTCTCTTTAAAAAAAAAAACAAAAAAGAAATGGCTAAATGGCTACACTAAATCTAATTTTTTCAAGGCCTGGAAAATATACTTATTGTCAAATCTGGAAGGTTGTTGCATACCCACAAGAACGTATCAGTATGTAAGGAAAAAAAATAACTTCAATAACATAATAATATTGGGTCAGCCAGTCAATCATTCATTCAAACCCTTGAAAGCCTTATAAATACGTTGAGACTGTACAGAAAAACGTATCTCATCAGGAAATAATTATCAGTTTGGGTTAGTAATACGCCATGATTAATGCTCCTTAACAAGAAATCTCCAAGGTTTACCACTGGCATCTTAAATTTTATGTGCCGTGTAATGCTTTAAAGTTTGTTTTTAAAAACAATTCAACTTTGAGTTAATTTAGATACTAGCATTTTGAAAATACATTCAGCCTAAGTTTTACCACCGAGTTAATAAGCAGTCAATTCAAGGGATCGAACTGTGCCGGGCACCCGGCAAGCCTCAGTAAACGTCAGCCATTGATGATCGTGACTGCTGGCCACAAAGCAAAGCAACACAGACGACAAACTGATCAAGAGATACCTGCTTGTAAATCTGGCCTTTCTGCAACTTGTGGATTTTATCCCAGAGTAAGACACCTTTCTCATTCACCTTTCGGAAAGGTCTAACAACAGAAATGGGAAACATTACATGTGATGACAGTTCAGGCCACCTGCTCCCGGAGATACTTCAGACACCTCCTGATGACAGGAAGCAGCTCCCTCGATGCACCTGACACATCCCTGAGCCCAAAACTCCACCACAATCCCTGCCTGTGCAACGTGCCCCAGGCCATGTGAACCACCATCCACCTAAGGTGATTCAGAAAGGAAAAAACAAAAAAAAAAGGTACCAGGGTCAGATAAATCCAGGAAACACTACACACTGCCTATGTCCCTCTTAAAAAGTTACTGAGAGCTCTGAAACAAGTCCTGCTCTAAATATACTTTCTAAAGATTTCCCAAATTTATTTGGTCATGCAGAAAACCTGTTTCACACACACACACACACAAAAAAAAAGTTTGTGGAAATATTGCCTTAGTACATTCATCCACTAAATTGAGTCACTCTGGATAGAAAACAAGTCGAAGGACCAGAAGTACTATTTCATGATGAAAAATGGACCACAGAGATAAGGCCTCATCCCTGAGACTGGCACCCTCAGGACTTGGGTGCCTGTCTAACTTTCTTTTTTTTTTTTTTTTTTTTAAAGTAACACTTATTGAGATTATTTTCCCAATTAAAAGAAAAACTCACTATAGAAAATCTAGAAAATGCAGAAAAGGGAAGTGACCGTAAGGCCAGTACCCAGGTAGAAACACTTCACATGTCAATATGTCAGTATGTCTTTCAATTTTTACATAAAATCAGTTTCCTTTTTTTTTTTTTTTTTCTTTCTGTTAAAACTGGGGATCGAACCCAAGGCCTTATATATGTGGGCAAGCACTCTTCCCCTGAGCTACATCCCCAGCCCTTTTGAGAGAGGGTCTCTCAAAGTTGCTTCAAACCTGCAGTCCTCCTGCCTCAGCCTCCTGAGTAGCTGGGCTTACTGGTATGTACCACCATACCTGACTGTTTTCCCTGTTTTTATGAACATAAAATGAAGCTCAAGGTCACTTTGTGCACACTGATTTACATCTCTTTTTCTTTAATTTGTGAGCAATTTCTCACGTGATGACATATTCTTAAATACATCATTTTTTACAGTAATAAAACATGCCCACTTCTTTCTTTTCCCTAGTTATGTGTGTGTTTGTTTTGGGGACGGGGTCTCTCTATGTTGCCAAGGCTGGCCTTGTGCTTGTAATTCTCCTGCTTTGGCCTCCCCAACAGCTGGGACTACAGGTGCACACTACCAAGCCCAGTTCTAAATACAACAATTTTAACGAGTGCCTAACATCCCCTCACATGGTTGCTCTGAATTATTCAAACTACCATCCCCTACTGTTGGAAGTCTAGGTTACCAGTTTCTGACTTCTCAATGTTATGAAAGGATGGATACAGATGGAGGGTCACTTAGCATTTATTCCAGGCATTCAGAACAAAGGCAAAATAAATAAATGGTGCACCGAAGGGAGGGGAGTACTCTACGGACACCCCTCACCTCCAGGTATAGCCCAGGACCCCAGCCCTCCACTGAATGAATACCACAGAGGAGAGGAGGTTCCTGGCCAAGGGAGAGCCGCCTTCTCCTGACCACAGCAGGAATCTAGGGAGGAACGCAGGAGTGTTCTTGTTGTGTCTGTGGTGCTGGGGAGTGAACCCAGGGCCTCCTGCATGCCTGGCAAGCGCTCCACCACCGAGCTGCAGCTATGCCCCAGGCCCAGTGACAGCATTCTATCAGTGGCCAAGCAGCAAGCCCGCGTTGATGTCCGTCTGATCACACTCTAGTTTTTCCTTCATTCTCAACTGCTGCCCCACGGTTTTCAGTCTCTACATGTGGTTTTGGGTTTTTTTCCCTTTTCCTCTGGGAGTCACAGTGACACTCAAAAAACTGGAACTTGGCATCACGAGAAGAATGCAGCGAATCCAGTACTAACTGCAAGTCCCCGTGTGAGGACACCTTCTAACACCTGGCAGATGCTGCTGGTCACCAGCCACGGACTACACAAAGGTAGGTAAAGTGTTTCAAAATTAGGCCATCACACAAACACATTAGGGTCATTTTTAGAACCCTAACGTAGGAATTCCCAACAACATGGACATTTAGCAGGGCAACTAGTCTGTTCCTGGTTAAAAGATATTTTAATACCCCTGACTTCCACCCACTACATAGCAACAGCACTCCCCAGTCACTGTCATAACCCAAAACATCCCCACTCCCCCATCTCTAAGGCTGCTGTGGCAGGAAGACACACTAAGACATGGTAGAGATTTACTCCACTTGATATAAAGCCTGGGTCGCAGAAGTTTTGCAAGATCCAACCACAATTTTAAATGCACCAACGGGAGCTCTATTTAAAGATACCTGCCCCATAGTTTTCTTATGCTTCACAACGCATTTGTACCCAAAGACCTAGTTTACTATGTGACATAAAGTTTGATTTTTCAGCACTGTTATCATTTTCTTAAAACTGGGTTCACAGCCCTGATGTAGCACAAGCCAAACAGGAACCATCTCAGCACAAAGCTGCCTGCTGAGTGCTAATCCCACCTCCCTAGATCACTTGCTGGAAGGGCTACAAGCTATCGCCTCAGATGCTCAGAATTTTGTCACTCCACATCCATTTACAATAGCAATGGAATAAAATTGAGTCCCCAGGGAAAACGATCACTCACCTCCGCTTATCATTGAAGAAGTTTGGCTTCTCGGCCTGAACTATGACCACATCGAACAGATCCCTCCAGTCTTTCCCAACAATATACCTCATCCCTTTGTCCCTAGAAGAATAAGTCGGCCAGGTTAGTTGAACATCAAAGGATGAAATACTTTTGCAACTATTTCTTTCCAACTACTAAAATAAATGGCATCGGGCTAGGGCTGGGGCTCAGCGGTAGAGCACTTGCCTAGCACACATGAGGCACCAGGTTTGATCCTCGGCACCACATAAAAATAAAATGAAAGTTTTTGTATCCATCTATAACTAAAAAACAAATATTTTTTTAAAAAAGAGAAAAAAAAAAAAACAGAAATGGTATATATACGAAGTGAGCCAGAAGCAAGGGAGGAAACAGAAAAACTTACACGAAGCTACTGGGACTGTTGGTGATGAGAAACATCTTCTTGCCATGATCAGCCAGTTTGGCCAATACTGCACGGGTCTGCTCAGCATAGCAAATGTACTTTTCTAAGAGCAAGAGAAAAATTCACACTCAGAGTCAGCATGAAATCAGCCTGTCTGCAAACACTTACTAAATGGGGCACATGGGCCCAGGACTGCCCCAGCCATGGTGGGGAATAAAAGTCTTAAGGAAGCTTGGTTCACGGTGGGGTACGAATGCCCAGTGCATCAGTCACAAAGACCCTGCCTCCTACATCTGCAGCTGCCAGCTGCTCCACTTTTGAGTCAGAATGAGGTCAAGCTGGGGGTCAGAGTCCTTATTTGGCACTCAGAAAGGTGCATGCAGCCCCTGCTCAGGCCCTGGCATGCAAAGTAAAATGCCTACCCAGTAACACAACACACGGGCCCTGCCAAGTACATACCAATGTCTGCTTCGATTGCTCTGTACATTATCCCTTTGATGTGAACATCCCGAATTGAATCCTGTCCAAAGACACATTTTGAATCAGTGAAAGTGGGACTGGGCCGGCCGGGGTGACAGTCCAAGTGTAACAGCACTGGTGTTGACTTCTGCCTTTATAAGACCGGCAATCCAGGCCCTAAACCAAATCCAAACCTAGTGCATTTATGTCTGGTGGTTCCTTGGGAAGAAAAGGAAGCTTCTGAGATGACAGAAGCGATTTCCAATGCAGTTTTGAAAAGGTTTGCCTGGAAGAGGCAGTCTGTGCAATTCAAAATAAAGTCTCAAAACTTTAAATTAGTCATAAACACAGAATTAAAATATTTTCGTGAGTAAGTATGTGTCTTTTAAAAACAAATATTTTAGGCCCAGTGTGGTGGCGTACATCCCAGCTACTTCGAAGGCTGAGGAGGGAGGATCACTAGGAGTTTCAGATCAGCTGGACAACACAGTGAGACCCCACCTCAAAATTAAGTAATTAGTAAAACATCTGCTACATGCATAAGTTTACATTATAAATGTATATCAAATAAAGATTTTAAGTATTGATAAAGTTCACATGGCTCAGTGAATGTGTATAAATGTAATTATCAACATAAATTATAATACATAAATCTATAAATCACATGTACAGATGCATGTAAAGATTCCTATCTATGTCCCTATGTCCCCCTCTCCTGAATTCCTGCAGGGCTTTGGCAGGGCCTCAGACAGCCATATGGAACTTCAGTGGGCAAGAGGGAAAAAAAAACCCCTTTTATCCAATCTCTCACACCCCTCAGAACTGTGCATCTTTATGGGGTACAGTGTGCACCCCACAAAAATGTACAATTTTAAACTATCAATTTAAGAATAAAACTTTAGGGCTGGGGCTGTAGCTCAGTGGCAGAGCACTTGCCTAGCACTTATGAGGCACTGGGTTCGATCCTCAGCACCACATAAAAATACGCAAAATAAAGGCATGCTGTCCATCCACAACTACAGTCAATCAATCAATCGATCGATCAATCAATAAAAAGAATAAAACTTTAAAACGCCCCCATCACTTCAGCAGCCCAGGCCCACAGTAGAGAATGTGAATGGCAGGTCTTTGGGCCCCAGTCCCAGAGGGAACAGGTCCAGGCTGCCCCTGTGGCTGGGTGCCCTGGCCTTTTGGTCAGAAAGGACCAGAAACCCAGACATCAACGTGAGGCCCGTCTTGCTTTAACAAAAACCTGGTCTCCACTTCCCCTGATGCAGCAGATCTTTATCAATGTCTTGTAAACTATAAACAAAAGCAATCCCAGCAAAGAGACCGAGTCACACCCCGGACCCCCGACCTGGAAAGAGGGCCACCGCCTGCCGCCTCCTCAGGCTGAAAGCGCGGCTTCTCCACACACCTTGACGTCCTTGTACAGGTGCACGGGCTCGTAGTCGATGTTGTTCTTCAGAAAGTGCTCGTTCACACAGGACAGCAGGGTCATCTCTGGCAGGGAGAAGATGTCCATGAACTGCTTCATGGTGTTGCCGTGGGAGCTCTGCAGAGGGGGACGCGTTAGAAGAGGGGCCCACCTTGGCAAGGCTCCTCGGTGACAACCTCGGTGTCCACCTGAGAGTCCTCGTCACAAAAAGGAGGCGGTCCCAGCAATCAGAGTGTCTGCCTTGCTCCTTATCCTTCACAGTGGTGTCTCACGCCGGGCACAAGGAGGACGTCCATGGCAGTCCATGGCTGCCTCTCCCAGCCCCACCACCCTGCCCGCCCCACCCTCCCGTGCGCTGAGTCCAACTTCCTGCTCCACTCAGGAAAGAGGACCCCAGAAGTCAGAGCGGCAGAGGTTTCCCGCTGGGGACAGGTGGTGGGCAGCTGGCAGTGTGACAGATGCAGGGTGGCCACTGCTGCTGCGCCAACAGCCCATGGCTCACTCAGAAAGCAGGGACATGCCTGGAGGTGGGGCGGGCGGAGCCTCCCAGGTGGGGAGAGCACGGTTAAGGAGAACCACGGGGAAGCCAGGGTGGTGCCCTCCCCAGCCTCCCTCAGCTCAGCAGATCCGCACACCCCCTCAGGGTCCCCTGCCAGCTCCACAGGGGCAGCGGGGAGCCCTTGGAGGCCATGTGCCCGGGAAAGACCAAGGCTTCACGAAGACAGTGCCTGTTACCTTTCCGTAGAAGTCGCTCATCTGCTCCAGGGGCACGTGGGACCCCTCGTACATTTCAATGACTTCCTCATCGGGGACCACGCTGAGGCCTCTGGAAAAGCCAGATGGGGCCTTAGAGAGCGGGCAGGAAAGCGGCGACTCCCAACCCTCCGCCCACCGCTGAGACTTCACCCAGGGCGGAGACACTGTCGGAGCCACGAGGTGCCACGTTCCACGGTCAATGCCACAAACAACAGGCCCTCAGAGGCGCTGCTGCGATGACCCCACTGCTGCCACCACAGGTAACAGAAGGGCAGCAGCAGCTAGCGCTATCTGGCCCCACTACGCGCCACACAGGAAGACGCCTGGCCAGTCACCTGTCCCTCAGCCCCCGTAGGAGGGAGGCACTGTGGTTATCCCAGCTTCCAGGTGGGGCCACTGAGGCAAAGTAGGTCACTTTGTCCAAAGTAGAAAGTGGTGGGTCAGGATTACAGCCAAGGTTTCTGCGGCTCTAGGGCCCAGGCTCCTAAACCCGGGGACAGGAAGCTTCCGAAGGACTTGCTCTGGGTGGAGCTTTTCCCTCTTAATGTCTTTAACACTTTAGGGCAGAGGAAAACTGGATTCCCCTCCATCGCAGCCATCTTCCTGCCCTCTGACGCGCTTCCCTGAGATGGATGAGAGACACAGGGCACAGGAGGGAGGAAGCTTGGTGACACCTCTGCAGAGGGAAGGACCACCCTGACATGTGCCTTGGAAGGCCAGTTTCTTAGCTGTGAAAGAGGAAGATCCGCCCCTCCCTGCCTCTGGCATCTGCACATGAATCCAGTCCCTTCACCTCCAGGGAAGAAAATGAGTTCTGGAGGCCCCAGCTCCGCCATGGTGACTAGAGCAGGTGCCACCTGCCCAGCTGGGCTTGACACCCTAGAGTGACACAGGGGAACATCTGTTCCTCTACCCCTTCCCCTGAGAAATAAACACTGGTCCTTAGGAAACCGGACAGGCAGAGGCCGAGACACACTATGCCACAAGAGCCAAGTCACACCTGAGAATTTTATCACTAACACGCACAGGCTGTCCAGCGTGTGACACCACCAGACCAACCCTGAAATGCACATCCGATACAGCTTCTGGCCTGCCGTGCAACACACTGGAAATACCACAGCCCTCTCTCCCCTCATCTCCATCCTGCACTGCACTCAAACACACTCGAGTGGATTCATCTATACTCTGCCTCTGATCCTGACGACCTGCTGCAGCTGCCAGCCTTCGAAATCAGGTAAGACCTTGGTGCCAAACTGGATCGTTCTAGACAGTGACCTTGAAGGAGCAGCAGGCAGGAGTCCAGCTGCTGTGGCTCCAACCTTAGAAAGGAAAGCCACTACGCTGGGTGACAGCGAATGCCCTGTCCCCAGATGCAGCCCCAGCCTGGTCCTTCGGATGCTACTAAGACACTCGCACAGGTGTGTGGCAACAGGCAGCGTCCACCAGTCTGCTCAGAAGTGGTGAAATTGCGGGCTGCAGTCAGCTGAGCCCCTGCAGACAGCCCGCTGGAGCAGACCGCGCATGGGGACCACTTAGCCCTGCTGGAACCCTGTGGCCCAACCAGTGAAATCAAAACGAAAAGCCCCTCCCCCAGCCCCATGCCAGGCGATGAGGAAGCACAGATGTGAACACATCTGCCCGGGTGCAAATCCCTGCTCCCTAAACCCCTGGGGTGTCACGCGGCACAGGAACAGGCCTTTTACTCTTAGGCTGCAGCACGAGGAAGGCGCCAGGCAGGGGACGGACACCGACTCTGACTCTAAGGAGGAAGGCGCGCGGCCTTCCTGGACTCTGCAGGTACCAGGGCCAGGTCTTCCTGCAGGTGGCACCCAGAGGCAGAGCTGCAGGGGCGCCTGAGCTCCTCTTCCCCTGCGAGGCAGGACTCTGCTCGGGGCTGCGGGTCCTCACCGTGCTGACACACGGCAGGGGTTGCTGTGGGGCATGGCGTGATGGTGTGACTGTCCTACACACATCTGCCTCTCCCACCTGGATGGAGTTTGCTCTTTTTCATCTGGGAAACCTCCTGATTGGGTTTTGGAGCAGGAAAGATCACTGCCTTGCCTCACTGGGTTTGGGGGTTTTTTTGGCGGGGGGAGGAGTAAGAGGTATACCAGGGATTGAACTCAGGGGCACTGGACCATTGAGCCCCAGCCCAGCCCTTTTTTATATTCTATTTAGAGACAGAGACTCACTGAGTGGCTTAGCGCCTTGCTTTTGCTGAGGCTGGCTTTGAACTTGCCATCCTCCTGTCTCAGCCTCCCAAGCCACTAGGATTACAGGTGTGTGCCACTGCTCCCGGCTGAGTTTGGGGTTTTTTTGTTCTTTTGTTTATAACTTCATTTATTTATTTTTGTACGTGGTGCTGAGGATTGAACCAGTGCCTCATGCATGGGTTTTTTGTTTTGTTTTGTTTTGTTTTAAAGAGAGAGAGAGAGAGAGAGAAAGAGAAAGAGAGAATTTTTTAAAATATTTTTATTTTTTTTTTAGTTTTCGGCGGACACAACATCTTTGTTTGTATGTGGTGCTGAGGACTGAACCTGGGCCGCACGCATGCCAGGCGAGCGCGCTACCGCTTGAGCCACATCCCCAGCCCATGGGTTTGGTTTTAGTGACCTTATTTTTCCTGGCTCTGGCCTCTTGGTGTCTCTGTGACCTCCAAACCTTTGAAAGCTGAGGTGACCTGCCAACATCCCAGCTCCTGGTGTGTTGATTCACAGTCATGGAGACTGGTCTAATTTTTAATTCCTTATTTCTTAATCCCATAAGACCAAGGATGAGCTTAGCTATCTCAGGGGAATTACTGGAGAAGTCATTTCCTCTCTTTGGGGCTCATGTTCTTCATTCTGTAAGTGGGAATGACGTGGCTGCCTCCTGGACAGTGGTATTACCAAAAAGGCTAAATGAGCAACTATATAAAAAAACAGCTGGCACAGGAAAGCACTGCCCTGCAGAAAAGTACAATCGCCCAGGAGAGAAGGGTGCGTGTCTAAACCAGGAGGCGGCCACAGAAACAGAGACGGTGGCTCCAAGTCAAAAGATCTGGTGGGGATTTTCACAACCACGGACCTGGCCTCACCTTCCTCCCCCCCTCCCTCCCACACCGCTGCTGTGTAATCTGAGACAAACATCAGGAGCTTTTAGCAAAGGAGTCTAGAAATTAATGTGTAAACATTAAGTGGTTTCAAGAAAGAGAAGTTAAAATGGGAATATTTTACGTGAAAGAACAACTTTAAACTTAAAAGTTTGCTAAGTGTGGTACCATCTTTCTGAGGTCAATTAAGCCATTTCAAAAGCCTTAGAATGACTACATTTGCCCAGCAATTTTACTTCTAATAAAACAATACACAAAAATATACAAGTATAACAATATTATTTATAAAATAAATGAAAAGATCATTTTTAATAGTACAGCTTAAAGGAGATTCACAATCGAAAGTAAAGACAGAGGTGCTCTGAGGGGCCTTCACACAAGGCCACACAGCATGGTAGCCAAGAACAGACTCGGCAGTCACAAGGTTTAGGTCTGAATTCTAGTCAAGACATTTTTTTGCTGTAACCTTGGGAAAGGTTCTTAACATCTCTCAGACTAAGGATAGTGCCTACCACATGAGGTCATTCTGAAGATCAAATGGGTTTACTCAAATTAAGCCCTTGTTTTGGGCTGGGGATGTAGCTCAGGGTTAGGGTGCTTCCCTTGCATGTATAAAGCTGTGGTTCAATCCCAGGCACCACACACACACACACACACACACACACACACACGCACGCCTTATTTTAAAACAGTGCCTATTCACAGCAAGACTCAATATTTGTTAGCCATTATTTAATGTTAGCAACATTATAGTTGTTACCACCAACCACCACCCTGTCTTCCTCCTGAAACACTATTAAAATGACAAAAAAAAAAAAAAAAGCCCAAGAAAATGAGAGCAAAGATGTCAACAGATCCGACATTTCAACACCGGAAAACCAACAGTGGATGTGAAGGAGGTACCTGAACTACCAACCAGGGGGGCAGAGGCACTCAAGGGGACACCGACAAAATGATTCACCCCCACAGAGCTCCAGAAAGGCTGTCACTAGAAGGTGCCAGGAAGCTAGTGCAGGATGTACTCCAGCAAAACGAGGGAGTCAAGGCAGAAAGAGGAACAGATGGAAACCAAAAAGGGGGCAAAGGGAAGTCCTAGGAAAGGAACCGAATGGGATCAGAGCAAGAGGGAGAAAGGAGGGAAAGGAAGGAAGGAAACACTAAGCAAGCAACAGATTATGTTCAACCCATGCTTGACATGGGAGAGGACGCTTGAAAAAGTGGGAACACCTATGCATAAAACCAAACAAAAACGAGGTTCCTGAGTCTCATGAGAAAAACCATACATGGTACAAGAAGAAAATGATCAGAGGACACGACTTGGCCCAAGAGTGAACACACAAGACCTGCAGAGTCACAATGTAAACAAGGACTGGTGTAGCAATGGAGCCCTTAGTGAGGGTCAAAGGATGAGACTGGAAAAGGAGGGGGCAGGGAGCCAGGAGGCAAGGTCCTCCTCTAACTCCACATGGACAATGTCCACAACCTTAAGTTACCTACAGATAGTGAGGGAAAACACCAGTGCCTGGTGGGGAGGGGAGGACACAGGGCTGCTACTGCCCCCTATGAAGCTCTAATGCTACAACCTACATGCATGTTTCACTTTCCGAATCAGTGACTACCTCTGAGAGGGGCATCTTAATATCAAACCATGGTCCCAGGAATACTATCCCCTCTCCCCAACAGCCTACTCCCTCCAAAGCCCTTGCCAGGACCCTCCCTCAGCTCCCAGCCTCTGCCTCCAAAGCCGCTCCTCCGGCACATTCCCCAAAGGACTCCCCCTGGAGGCCCGAGTGCATTTCCGCCATGAGCCCTGCACTCTGGGGTACAGTGGTTCACTCCTGAGGTTCCACCCACACCCCAGCTCCTGGAGAGCAGCCTAGTGGGCCAAACCCCCAGCATCTAGCATGGCAGTCTCGATGAATTTTCTGGAACAAGAGTGAATGAACGAATCATAATACACACCCCACAGCCCTCCTGTCAATGCACAGTCAGGGGGCCTCGAAACCCAAGTCACTTGGCTGCTGTGGGTGAATGACATTTATCTCCTCATGCTCTTACCTGTAGACAGTCCCCAGCTGGATGTAATGAAAAGCATCAATCTTCATCAACACTGCCTTTAAAAATATAAACACACGCACGTGTAAATAACGTGCACCAATTTGCACATGCAATGAGCAGCCCAGGTGTCCTCATGACTCCTCCCCACATCAGGACGCCCTGCAAGGAGGCAGATTCTGAAAGGCTGGCTTGTTCTTTCTAAGGAAATGGTTTATCAGCAAAAGAGAAAAGAAAAATAAATACATGCAAGTGGCTCCTCCTCCAAACACCAAAAAAATGACTCCTGGAACCCAGCTGCGCTCCTACCGCAATGGCGGGCAAGCTTCTCCAAGAGAGTCACTTCAGAAAGATCTTACCCAAGTATGTCTGCATCGCCTTGTTCCGCAGCCTCAATGAACATGATTTAAAGCTGATTTACCCCTCAGCAAAGAACGGCCCCAAGAGCACCACCTCACTAAGGACCATTTTCTTTGCAAAGACCGCGACACTGCAGGAAAGCGGGGAATGCCACCTACCCGCTGCACGTCGTAATGCAGTCCGCGGATGGCGAAGTTGGGGTCGTACTCGTATTTCCTGATTTCCACAGGATACTGTGAGGAAGAAAGGAACATGTTTCAGCTAACAAGGTTCTGCCTTCAGGGTCGCGTCCAGATCAGGACTTGTACAAAGATGGGGGCGGGGGNGGGCCCCTTGCTCAGCACACGGCTCCTGCTCACCCCTGTCTCAGAACACACAGGACCCCTGAAAGCAGCCCACTCCCCAGGTGCTTCCTAGTTATGAAGTGACTCCTTGTTCCATGGAAAGATGCTGGCGGCCACTCTGCCATACTGGACACCTCAGTCCTTTAGTCTGTTTGCAGATCTCAGATCTAGAACAGCAGACCCCAGGCCCTGTGTCTGCGGCTGCTGCCACAGCGGATCCTGCCACACGCAGAGCCCTGGGTCCTGCCCAGCACCCTATTTACCTGTCCAAGCAGGGTCAAGCTTCACCCCCCTCCTTCATCTTCTCTCACGTGAACTCTGTCCCCACGTTCCCTGTTCTCTGCCACCAGGCTCCCAGATCTCTAAGGACCCTGAAACCCATCTGCCTCTCCCTGCCCCACCACCTCCTCCCCTTGCGTGTATGGCTGCCGAGGTGGGGGGACTGGAATGACCCCTCAAACACACCGTCTGCCTCCGTTCAGCTCCTGACACCAGGAAACCTCATGGACCCACCACCCAGTTGCAGGCAGAGACACAGATGAGACCTTTCCGAGGGGACCTTCCACTCAGCTTCCATCGCTCTCCTCTGGACGGTCAGGCGCGGCCAACCTCCCTGCTGAGAACCCAGAGCTGGCGGTGCGGCCCCTCCCTGCACCTGCACCAGGGGGCCCCTTGCTCAGCACACGGCTCCTGCTCACCCCTGTCTCAGAACACACAGGACCCCTGAAAGCAGCCCACTCCCCAGGTGCTTCCTAGTTATGAAGTGACTCCTTGTTCCATGGAAAGATGCTGGCGGCCACTCTGCCATACTGGACACCTCAGTCCTTTAGTCTGTTTGCAGATCTCAGATCTAGAACAGCAGACCCCAGGCCCTGTGTCTGCGGCTGCTGCCACAGCGGATCCTGCCACACCGTCTTACAGAGGGGACATCAGAGGCACCATGAAACCCAGCCCAGGTCACCCAGCTGGGGCAACAGGGCAGGGAGTCAGGTTCAGCCTCCGCCCCACACTCCCATAGCCCCTGGGCCCTCAAGCACAGACAAGTCGCCACTCTCCCATCAGGATGTAAACTGCAGGAGTGAAAACCCAGACAACATCAGAACTCCCAGGAAACCTTTCTGCGGCCACACTGCCACCTGTTCACGGCCAGGGTCACATGTGTATGAGAACATTTCCTGTTACTACCAGGCTGAACACACGAGACACATTTTTAAGTCAAGCTCCAAGAAGCACTGACTCAAATGTCACATTTGGGCTCATTTATCTAACGCCTACCACTTGTGCCAAGAAATTACCAAACTGATATTTCCACGGGTGGGCGTTTCCAAGGATTCTGAACACCATGTCCGGATCTGCATCTTTATGGACACACCTGACATGGCCCACGCTGAACCTAGCCCTGGTGACACAGTTCTGCTTATCAAAGGGAAGCCAAAGGACCTCAGCACCTCTGAAACCTCCTTCCAAACTGGGGAGTGATGAAGGAGAAAGGTCAGACAGGAAAGATGCATTTAAAATGTCACGGAAAGACACCCAGGCTGAGCATCTGCTGTGCCGCACGCAGACCAGACACCCTGACTCCACGCCTTGCCACACCAGCAGGAAGGAGGCAGACGCCCCTGCCTGATCTCCTGGTGAAGAATCCGAGGATCAGAGTCAAAGAACTTGCCTGGGGCCACCTGGGGCCAAGTCACACCGACGTCCACCCGTCACCACCACCTAATCAATTCTGAACCCCGTCCAGGCTTCTCCACTGGACACTCGTCACTTCCTGGTGACAGCAGAGCCGGCCAGCTCCGAGGGCTCACCAAGCTGCTGGAAGGACTCCCGGCCGCAAAGAGAAGGATCTGAGCTGAGCCAGGACACCGCCCCTGCTGATGTGTCTGGTGGCACTGTCTTTGAACAAGGCTTCTCTGGGCGCCCTGGCTGGGCGCAGCCCCTCACAGGCTCCTGTTGCCCCAGCCTCTCTGCTCACTGGGTGATTCTTGGGGAGCCCCTCCTAATAGACAGTTTTTAAATAGTCCAAAGACAATAACTGTCAGTGACCTCGAGAACTGAGAGACGCAGCCCCGAGAGGACAAGGTCTTCAAGGGGAACACGGGCTGAGAGGGGGCTCCAAATCCTGGGCCACCATGTGCTAGCAGGTGACCTTGGGCAGGGTCCTCTCCTGGTCTTCTCACCTACAGAGTCAAGCCAGCAAGAGCTGTGGAAGTGCAGAAGTTCATGTCCAGAAACACCTGTGGGGAGTCAGCGTAGAGCCTGGCACGGAGCAAGTGCTCAGGAAAACGGAGCTACCTCCGCGGGCTGCGTGCGACTGGCAGGCGGGGACAGACCACTCTCCCGCCTCCGCTGCCCTCCAGCAGCCCTTAAGACAAGTCCTCTCCTCCCCACGTCTGCAAAACGAAATGGCTGGACGAGGGTGATTTCTAGGCTCTGCTTCTGCTCCTGTGTTGTGATCTCCTCATACAACGGGTCAATTCAAAAACACTCTCACAATCAGCCCCTTTCCAATATGAGTGCACATGTGTATGGGTGCACGCGCGCGCGCGCGCACACACACACACACACACACACACACACACAGAGCTTTCCTGGGAACAATGGCAAACAGTAACATCAAGCCCAGGAAGCCAGAACTGTGCCAGAGCCTGGGAACGCCACAGCCAACAAAATGACAGTCTCTATCCCTAAGAAAGTCCACCCTGCTGTGGTGAGGCAGGTCATAGCACACGCGCACACACAAACACACACACACACACACAATGCCTCACAGTGATTCCTACTGTAAAGAACGTGCAGTATGAGGGTTACAGACCCACTGGGAATGGGGAGCCAGCCTCGGGCTGTCAGGGAGCAGGATGGGCATTCCAGGGCAGAGGAAAGAGCAAGTACAAGGCCCAAAGGTGGCAGCACAAGGCTGGTGTCGCGGAGCAGAGCGAGAGGCAGGCTCTGGAAGGCGCCTACTTCATGCCCAGGGTGATGGGAAGGCTGGGGAAGGCTGGAAGTGACCGAGTGGGTGGCGTGACCAGGTCTGAAGGATCACTCTGGCAGTGGGACACAGGTGACAGAGAAGCAGAGAAGCCAGGCAGGAGGCCACTGCGCCAGGGCGGCAGCCGCACAGGAGGGAAGGAGCGGCGTGAGGACACACACGAGGAGGACCTTACAAAGGAGTAAAAGGAGCCGCAGCTGTGCAGTGACTTCCTCCCAACAGCACAGTGTGGAAAGGGACAAAGTGGGAGCAACTATAACATGGCAGAAGCTCCTCAGCGGGGACCCCACCCCGCCCCGCGGTCTTCCTCCCCCACCACAGCCCAGTTTAATCATGAGGAAAACCTGGGACAAACCTGAGAAGCCACCCCAGAACACTGACTTCACACTCAAGGGGGGTCAGAGGAACTGCAGAGCCCAGAGGGGCCTAAGGAGACGGCCAACTGCAACACAGGTCCTCCCGGGGTCCGGGGCAGGAAAAGGACGCTGCGTAAAGACTAAGGAAGTCTGAATAAGGCAGGGACTTCAGCTGGACTCATCAACATGGACTCTCCAGCTGGGACGACGTACCATGGTGACATAAAACGTTGCCATCAGGGAACCTGGGCACACACGGGGTACGTACACAGGAAGTTGGTCTTATCTTTGCAACTTTTCCATAAACCAAAGACTGTCCTGAAGCTAAAAGTTTATTTTAAAGAGAGAGACTCATTTTAAGGAGAGATCTGACATGGAACACAGAGCACAAGGAGCCAGAGGGGACATCAGGCTCTGCATCTGAACAAGCAGGTGACCACAGGTGCCCACTAATGAGAAGACGATGCTCACGAGGTGTGCACTGGAGAGACAAAATCAAGAGCCCTTCTCGCACCCCCAGTTCCTTGGTGGAAATGAAAATGCAGGCACAGCAATGACCCAATTTTTTGATTTCCATTTTTTATAAAAATCTGTTCTTGTTCCCCCACAAAGAAGAAAACAGGATAATTACAAAGAAGCTGGAACTTTTTTACATTTGCTTTTTGGAAAGATGCTAAATTGCAAATCTACTGTTCTGTCACCTTGTGTCTCAAAAGCAGATGTCTCCACCTTGGCAAGCACACGCCGTGCCTCAGTGCTGGCAGCAGAATGGCACCAGCTCACTGTGTCTTAGAAGAATTATTTTGCTTAATCAGAGCAAGACCAAATCTGCATAAGCATAATTGGCTCTATTAATATGCCTGATATAATTAGTACTATATCATTCTTTTTGTCAAAGCAACAGACATAATGAGAATGAAATTTCAATGATCTTCAATCTAGAGGCTTTTCAATCACAACTCCACCTTTTATATTATCCATCTATTTCATCTCTCTTCCCCCCAAACTGCATAAATGTTTTATGTTCATAAATTTTTTATTATCATGAATATTTTAGTTTCATCTGAACAAAAACCCACAGGGTACACAGGTGTCATTAACCCTTTACGGGGCAGCACACAGTAGAGAGCACATAAGTCACCCAGAAACCGACGGACCCAAGTTTGAATTCTGGTTCTGACTCTCACTGACCTGTGGTTTTGAGACAGTAGCTCAAATCTGAGTCAGAATTTTCTCTAATGTATACAGAGACAACCTGTTTGTGCCGGGCAGCGTCAAAATAATATTATCAGTAACAGCGGGCACTTCCTGGACTTTTCTGTGCCAGGTGCTCTACATACATTAACTCATTTAATTTTCACAGTTGCACTGTGGGGAATTCTACAGAGGAGGAAACTAAGTCCAAAGAAATTGGGTGAGTGGATCAGGATTATGCAGGAAGTGAGTGATGACAGCAGGATATGCAGCCAGCGGTCACTCTCAGGAACCTGGACACTTCCAGCCCTCAGCAGACAATCAATGAACAGAACTGTCAGGGTAACGCCCTGCATTTCACAAACGGCATCAAAGCCAACCAAATGCACCCATGCAGTGCCCTTCAGCTCCACCCCCCCGGGGGCGGGGACAGATGGTGGAAGGCACAATCAAAAACCTGGGCCAGGGCTGGGGATGTGGCTCAAGCGGTAGCGCACTCGCCTGGCATGTGTGCGGCCCGGGTTTGATCCTCAGCACCACATACCAACAAAGATGTTGTGTCCACCGAAAACTAAAAAATAAATATTAAAAAAAAAATTCTCTCTCTCTCTCTCTCTTTAAAAAAAAAAAAAAAAACCTGGGCCAAACCACCTAGTTACTCTGCTTCTGTCCTCACGCTCCTGGGAGAGGACCACAGTTCAGATGGACGAGAAGCTCTTGAACAAATGGAGAAACCCAGTTGTCGAAGTGGCCAGAACTAAAGAAAGCTGCAGCTGGCTTGATGCGAAAAGGAAAGGTTACTTTTGCCAAAGGCCATTTCTGCACTTTGGATTAGGCTTAAATCCACTGATACCCAAATATACAGGCCGAATGGTCAGGATCCAAAACTAACGGGAACTGGGCTGCACTAGCAGGAGCCAGGCATCGGGAGCAGGGAGGTGGCGGTCTCCTGGTTCCACACTTCACACCGCCCCCCAGCCACACCTGCAGACCAGGGCTCCGCCTGTGAGCGGGACACACCAGAGCACACACAAAGTGGGCACCAGGACAGCGAAAAGGGAAGAGGGCCAATGAGAACCGCTGAAAGAACACCACGGTCACCTAGGGAGAGAGAAGTCTTGGCAGGTAAATGGCTGGTCTTCGTCACACCCAGGCCACTGCACGTCCCCTGTGCTTGGTCCATGTATACATCCATTCTCGTGTTCCGGGGTTCGTAGGCTACCCAGGCCCACCCACTCCTCCCACCCCAGCCCACCTCTGCCTGCAAACAGGGCCACAGCACCAGCCTCTGGTTTCTTCACTCCCTGAGGCAGAGGAAGCATCCCCCTGGCCCCACGGCCTCGGCTCCCTGTAGGTGTACAGGCCTCCACCAGGTTCATGTGTGTGTGATGGACTCCCCACGGGCCAGCTGGGTCCTACTCATCATTACCCTCTGGGCATCTAAGGCAAGGCAGGGCTCAGAGGAGGCAGAACAAAGATTTATGAAATGTTGAAAAGAAGGGAGGGAGGGAGGGAAGGAGGGAGGAGAGATGGATGGTGAGAGGCTGACGAAGGCAGACTTGTTCAACCTGTGGGAGAACTTGCCAGAATTAGAAAGAAACCCCGGAGCTACACACTCCAGTCCAAGAAGATTCTGGCCACACTTCTCAGGAGGGCATGGGGGCTTCTCAAAGTGAACTGGCCTTGACCAGCTCTGCAAGGCTTCTCTTCCCCACTCCAGACTAGGAAGAAGAACCGTTAGGTGCCCAGTGTTTTCTTCTCATTAAAAGCTCTCAAAACACCGTGCATCAGAGGGCATTCTTCACCTAAGAAAGCAATTCAAACCAGCAGGAGGTGAACCTCGCCCACTGTTGAGGAGTCAGCCAGAACTTAACAGGCTGCCTCCCTCCTCCCAAGCACTGGCAAAAGCCATGCTGCTACCTTGCAACAGCAAGGTGCAAACAGCCACAGCCATGTCCGGACTGGCGCTCACTCCTTTCCAAAGAGACATCAGAACTTTTTTTTTTTTTTAAATACAACTATCTAGATAAGGTCACTTGGAAATCTGGGATGGAAGGACAGCTACACATTTATTCAGAAAAATTTACTAAACTACTTCTAAGCACTAGACCTGGGGCATATCCACTCAAGGCTGTTTGCTCTTCAAGTATCTAAGGGAAAAAAGAGAAAGGAGACTGAAAAGTCCCTGTGACCTCACCCGGTGTTCGTTGATGAGAAGGTCCCGAGCGGCATTAAATATCAGCGTGTGGAGGTGCTTGGAGTAGAACACCAGGGTGTAATCGTAATCGAAGCCGTAGATCTCGATGTCCGACAGGCTCATTTCATTGTTGGAGAAAATGGCATCTGGATTCAGCAAGTTGCTCATAATCGAAGGAACCAATTCTATGAGGAAAGAACACTTGTTAGGAATGTATCAAAACCCAGCAAAACAGGTGAATTGACACAAGGTCACCATTACATCACAATGAAAGCATTTAAAAAAAAAAAAAAAAAAACACTGACTTCAACATCACAAAAAACATTTGCTGTGTCCAAAAACTCACAGGCTAGTTATAGACCGCAGAAGATAAAAGTGGAGATAATGACATTTAAAAATTACATATCTCACCACGATGGGTTGCTACCAATATTTTGATATATTTTCACACAGCTGATCTCACACTATACACTGGTTTGTATTATACTCTCTAAACTTAATATTCACCATGACCCTATTCTCATAAACTCTGAACTACTATGAGACCTTGGCACACTGCTGGGCCGTAACTACCCTATGACTGTGTCACACACTTATCTTCTTTCCCATTTAGTAATCATAACCTAGCAATGAGCACTGTGTCCACCTGTGCCTGCCTTTCAGATCACCTCCTTCCCCTGGTTTACTGGAAGCATGACTGCCCCGGCTAACAGCAGGGCCCACCCATCTAATTAGTTTCTTTCTGTAGCTATCCTACCTATTTGTGGGAATTGCTAGATTGTGACTTTGATTTCTTCTTGGAGATCTTCCAAGAATTCATTCTACCTTGTTATTTCCCTGAGTTCTTTGGACCCTTTTAAAAATCTGAGACACCAGCATGGGGTGTAGCTCAGTGTTTGAGCGGACATGCTTGGGCCTGGGTTCGATCCTAGCACCACCACTCACACAAAAAAGAAATGGGAAAATGACAGGTGACCCTTAAGACGTGCAACAGTGAGGTAAGCCAGCACCATGACATCATCCTTCGGCGCTCACGGCTTAGTTTTCAAGAGGGTATGAAAGAAGTCTTTGCAGTCATGTTCATAGGTTCCATGGAGGATTTGTAATTGTCCCCAACAAAAACAGCAAAAAACGAAATGAAATGAAATTTAAAAGCAGCAGCAAGTGGGCTGAGCCAGGAGCCATTTCACAGTCATGATAAAAGTCACATGTGACTTCAGGGAGGCAGAGAGCAGTTCTCAAGTTCAAGGGTGATGACAAAATTGACCACGTAGGTGAAATCTCAGACCATGAGGTTCCCAGGAGCACATCCTCTGTGAAGTTAGGATCAAAGACTGAACGATATATTAGCAAAAAAAAAAAAAAAAGGAAATGTGATATTCTTATCCAGGAAATCATTGAACAGGTACTCAATACTCAATGAAGAGGACGAATTTCATGTGTGTATTTTGTAACAAAAACAAAGTCCCATTTTGCTAAAGGATATGTGACAGTATTCTTTCACCTTTTATGATGTTTATGCATCAAAATCTGCTTGAAATGGCTCTTAAGTAAACAAATGTTAAAGGCAAGAGCCTTTTTGGCGGCAGGGGCCAAACAGCTCTCACACACACATAAACATAGAGCAGTACCTCCCTACTCCCTGCGTTCCTAAGGACAAACACCCAGCTCCAGCAGAACAGCTGATGTCATTTTTGAGATGGGGTCTCAGTATGTTGCCTGGGCTGGCCCGAACTCCTCAGCTCATTTGATCCTCCTGCCTCAGTAGCTGGGACCACAGGTATGTTCCCCTGTGCCCGGCAAATGGCTGCTATTGAAAAGGTACCTACCATGCACCACCAAGCGGCAGACCTGGAATCTGAACCTGGCAAGTCTGGCTCCAGAATCTACGTTCTTGGCTCCCCCCCGAGGTGCCAGGGAACCCAGCAGCACTGCGTAGGGTGCATTAATTCTAAAATAAAATGGAGTCTACCCATCATCTCTCGGGGTTTTGTCTGTTCTCAGTACTGGGGCTTGAACCCAGGGGCACCTTACCACTAAGCCACATCCCCAGCCCTTTTTAGTTTTTATTTTTAGACAGGGTCTTGCTGAGTGGCTGAAGCTGGCCTTGAACTTGCAATGCTCCCGCCTCAGCCTCCTGAGTCACTGGGATTACAGACGTAGGTCACCGTGCCCCACGACAGCCCATCAGTTCTGAGCTTCCTCTTTCCTTTCTGCTCATGTCTTTCTCTGAATGGCCACGGTTTCTACATCTGCTCTGAAGAGCCACCTGGGATACTCTGTATGCACTGCTCTCTCCCAGTGACAGCCTCAATCAGGGACCAAGGCCCCAATCATGGGGCACACGGTCGCACCGTAGTGAGATATCCTGAGCATTTCACAAGGCTCCTTAAAAGCTTAGGGACAAGGATATCTTTGAAAACCTTAACAGGAGCTATGGAATCCTCTCCCTAGAAAAATGCAGGCTCTGCAAAAACTTCAGGGGGTTTGTCCCCAGAAGCCTATTCCTGACCCCATGACACCTACTTGAAGCCAGACTTTCATGTGCCTCCTCAGAATTTCTGGACCACAGAAGGTAAATGTATAAATGCACAACTTAGTTTCACGCATGCTGACAATCTACAACGACTGGGTCGACTGAAAACCCAGTCAATATTCACGGACAACTCCATTTCTTCATCAGTTTCTTTTGTCCAGAGCCATGAGACAATAACCTTGGCTTTTGTTTTTTGTCTTCATTTGCAAAGAACACAGACCTGAGGAAGCAAAGAGACTGACACTGTGGCAGACCTGGAGGCAGGCAGTGCCCAAGGACCAGCCCCAGGACGGGGAGCACCAGGCGCCCCAGCTCCTCTGCACCAACACTGATGATCCTCTGCCTTACGTAACCCCCAGGCGCCGCAGACCGTGCTATTTTCTGAATGTAACCACACAGCAGCATCCATATGATATATGATGCAGTGACGCAGGATCACTTACAGAGTGACCAAAAGCTCCTCTGTCACGAACAACCTTTGCAAGGGAAGTTCTAACAGCCTGTCTTGATTAACGTTTATATTTAGAAACGGTGTTGGCAAGAAAGCGGATCTGCGTTCCTACCCCCTGAGAAGACTAGGCGGAGGCCTCAAGGAAAGGCCAACATGCTGGAAAGTCCCCATGGCCGGCATGTCCCTGGAGGCTGCAGGGGACTCCCCGCTGGCAAGGAAGGCTGAGGCAGTGTCCCTCAGGTGGACACCACACCCTAAGGACTGGGCTTATTGTGTCATCCCCAAGACAGACACGAAGAGCACCAGCAGATGCTGGAACACACCGGCCACCACCAACAACCCAGAGCTGGGAGCGAACGTGATTAGTGACGAGGCCAAGGAAAGAACGCCACCACTCCCGAGAAGAGAAGCCGGCTCCAAACCTCAAACCGAGGAGCAAAGGCCCCGACTGGCCAGCCCCGCACCTGCCCAAAGGAGAATCCAGGGTGTGTTCAAATTTAGAAAGCAAATTCCTTTTGTGTGTGATGGATGGTGACAACAAGGTTACGTCATTGGCACAGAGAAGCGGCAAGGTCCAACCAGAACTCGGTTCCAAGAGCCACGCCGACCGGGAGGCCGTGTGTCTACAGGCAAAACTCTCACGTTTTCTGTTTTGATTAGAGTTTGGGGCATTTTTGATATTGTGGCAAAATATACATTCTTATGCTGGCAACCATTTTTAAGTCACCTTCAGTGACATTAGGTCCATTCAGCGTGTTGTGCCACCGTCACCACCAGCCACCTCCAGAACTCTTCATCTTGCAAAACTGAACCTTCGTACCCATCAAACAGCGACTCTCCCTGACTCTCCCCACTGCCACCCTTCTCCTCTCTGTGAACCTGGCCTCGCCAGCACCTGGCAAGACCCGGAGCCACACTGTATCTGTCCATCCCTCTGCGTGACACCGTCCAGGTTCAGTGAAGGGGTGCGGGCAGTTCCTCCTGAGGCCGAATAACACTCCGCTGCCCACCACGCTTTGCTCATCCATTCATCTACCGATGGACACAGGGTGGCTGCTACCTTGTGACCATGTGAACAACGCTGCCATGGACACGTGTGTGCAAGTGCCCACTCACGGCCCATTTCCCGTCCTTTTGGATATACACCCGGAGGTGGAACTGCTGGCTCACGTGGTAACTCTATTTTTAATGTTTCTGAAGAGCTGCCCTATTGTTTTTTTAATAGCAGCTACATCATTTTTCTACTTTTTTTTTAAATTTTTTTAGTTGTAGATGGACACAATATATTTATTTATTTATTTTTATATGGTGCTGAGGATCAAACCCAGGATCTCACACCTGCGAGGCCAGTGCTCTACCACTGAGCTACAGCCCCAGCCCCCTGTTTTGCATTTTTAAAGAAGCCTCAGAATACCATTTTTTGCCTGAATTCTTACTGATAGGAAGAGAAAATGGATGAATTCAGAACTCAGGCACAAAAGCCAGTCATCTTCCCCCAATTCAAAGAAAATTAAACTGTGCAGAGACCTGAGCTTGGGAAATACAGCTTTTGCCAGTAACCTCCTTAACGTTCAGGAATACTAAATGACTCTCCCTTAAGCCCAGCACCATCTGTCACAGAACAGTGTTTGGGGACAGTGCCAACAAACTCATGGCCAGAGTCGTGACAAGGGAGATTCCTAATGTCTTCAGAAGGGCGGCTCTCATTTGTCCTTGGGGCACAGCCTGGAAAGCTCCCAAGCTGACCAGATGCTTTACTTCCTCACGGCATTGTCCCGGGAAGTGTCAAAGGAAGGTTTAAAGGACGGGGTGACAAACTTAGGCTGCGGGCCCTGGTTGCTTGTGCTCACCCAGTGGAGCTGCTCCATCCATCTCAGGCTCACTCTATCCCCTGGGCTCCTCTTCCAAGCACGTGGGGAGCATGGCTAATCTCCCTCCCTCTCCCCACCTTCCCACACCTAGCTCTGGCCAACGAATCATGGCTGAAGTGATGAGTGACATGTGTCACTGCCTAAGCACCACATGAGCACACGTGATATGGAAACTAAGAGCTGCCGGAACCCCCTGAAGTCTTACCATGAAAGACAAGTGAACTCTGGTTACAGCTGTCTGCAGTAAGCCACTGAGATGTGGTGTTGCTTGTCACTGCTGCATAACCCAGCCTAACCTGACTCTGCCTTCCATTCCTCCAATACCCTGAATTCCTTTGGGAAGGCCCCTAACCACCACCACCACCACCCCCCCCACCCCTGTCTCTTATA
>NW_025999853.1:8230621-8239595 GCF_001458135.2 Marmota marmota marmota | reverse complement strand
CCCCCCCCGTAATGGATGGTCTCAGTTCAGTTCCATTCCTGCCTCCAGGAGAACAGCAGGTGACCCAGGCCTAGCATTCCCTTACCAATACTGATTAGCCTGGAGCAGGCTGAGGACCCCCCACCTTCCCTGCAATCATCCTCAGACTTTCCTGGCAGCCCAAGTGACAGAGTCCATCAAGTCAATTTCTGGATCTACAAGGGATTTCAAGGACGAAATACTCTTCTTCCAAATTTGGACCTAAAAGGACATAAATCTGGAGCTGTGAGTGGCCACTACTAAAAATCTGAAAAAGACACCAACAGAAAAGAGAGAAAGGCCAAGAGATAGAGGGAAACCACCCCGTGACATCATCTGAACTCCGGGATCAAGTCATGATGGAGTGAGTACTTCTGAATTTTTCAAAAATCTGAGCCCATAAAAATTTCTTTTTTTATTTTTTTGTGGGGCGGGGAGGCACAGTAACCAGGGATTGAATCAGGGGTGCTTAACCATTGAGCTACATCCCCAGCCTTTTTTATTTGAAGGCAGGGTCTCGCCAGGTTGCTAAGGCTGGCCTCAAACTTGTGAGCCTCCTGACTCTGCCTCCCAAGATGCTGTGGTTACAGGCCCACACCACCATACCCAGCTCTTCTTTTTAATTTATTTTGCTCAAGTTAAATCCATTTGAATTGTGTTTTCTACTGCTAGCCATCAAAGGAATCCTAAGTTCATTTTAAGAATACTTAGCCACACAAAATTCTGACTGACCACATATTTCAACTTTATAAAATGGGATCAAAGGGCATTCCCCATTTATACTTTAATCCATAGCTACAACCCTAAATTCTTCATGTGCCCTATTTTCAACAATATGGGTGATCCTCCAACACACACTGTCACTGGTACCAACTGGAGTCAAACCTGCCCCAAAGTCTCACACGTTCTATACCTAAACACTGGCCAGCTACATGGAAAGACTGCCACACAGGACTTTCCCTCCCACGTGCCACAAAACAAACACATGTGAACCAAAGAGTTAAAAAAGATTAACATCAAAAACGCAGAAAAAAATAGCCGGGCACGGTGGCACACATCTGTAATCCCAGAGACTCAGGACGCTTTGGCAGGAGGATCATGAGTTCAAAACCAGCCTCAGAAACTCAGCAAGGCCCTAAGCAACTCAGCAAGACCCTGTCTCTAAATAAAATATTAAAAAGGGCTGAGCATTGGGGGGGCTGGGGCTGTAGCTCTGTGGTAAAGTGTTTGCCTCACATGTGTGAGGCACTGGGTTCGATCCTTAGCACCACATAAACATAAAGATATTGTGTGTCTTTCTACACCTAAAAAACATTTTTAAAAAGCAGGGAAAGGTTGGAGGTGTTGCTCAGTAGTTAAGCACCCCTGGGCTCAATCCCTGGTACTAAAAGAAAAAAATATAGATAACGATTTATCTCTGAATAGAAAATAACTTTCTAATATCAAAAATGGCAACAGAATAAATTGTGAAAAGTACGACAGATCTCTCATGTAAAAATTTTAAACCTGTGAATCCAAAAGCATCAAAAACAGCCATTTGGAAGAAAGGATCTATTTGACAAAAAATAAAAGCAACAGCAACAAAGGACTAATATCGTTAATATACATACAAAAGAAATTAAATGGCTAATAACCGTTCAACCACTTTTTAAAATATTCTTAGTTGTAGAAGGACACATATCTTTATTTTGTGCATTTTTATGTGGTGCTGAGGATCAAACCCAGTGCCTCACATGTGCCAGATGAGCGCTTTACCACTGAGCCACAACCCCAGCCCCAACACTCGACCCTATTTAAAAAAAAAAACAAGCAAATTAAGACAGCTTCAGTTAACAGAAGCCATCTCTGAGAAGTGGCCTTGCAAATGGCCCCACTATCTCCTGTGCACGCTTTTCCCAGCGCGCGTGTGTCCCTTGGCTACAGAACGAGGACGCCCTCCTGCTGCTCCCTCCTGTGTGTCCTTTGGGGTTCCTCCTGATGACAGGACCCAGAGTGGCAGCGTGCAGGAGCTGGGCGCCTGGCTCCCGCCCGGGAAGGGTATAAATCAAGGCAGTGCACACCTTCCGGAAAGCAGCTTGGCATTAGGCACCTAGAGTCTCAAAAATATCCACGCCTCCTGACCCCGTAACCCTCCTTCCAAGAATCTACTCTAGGGAACTATCCAGAGACGTGGACAGCGATGTACAGATGAAGACTTTCATACAGTGTTAATAATGCAGAAAGTGGGGCGCAACAAGCTCACCTCGGATGCTGGAGCTCAGGAACCACAACGTGTTAAGAAGGTATCAAACCCAGAAGCCCAAATCCCAGGAAAACCCCAGGGCTCCACTTTTTAATGCACGATCCCAGATATGTGAAGGTGACATTTTTCCTTCTTTAAAGTTATGATTTAACTTTCTGAATAACCGTCTTGGGTACGTAGCTGTGATTTTTACTTTGGGTAAAAGTAGGCTTCAAGCTGTTTTCCTAGAGAAGAGACTACAGATGAGAAGGAGGAAGGAGGGCGGAGAGGAAGACAGACAACTCTTTCCCCAGAGAACTCCAGGGACGTCCCCACTGTCCCACACACCACACCAAGCTTTCCACAGGTCCTCCAGCGCTCGAGGGGCCACCGAGTTACTCCAGCGGCTCATAATGACTTTCAACTTCTGTTTATATTTCACGATATTCACAAATTTCACAAATTACTCATAAATCTTCCAAATATTTTATTATTTCATATTTACTTAACACGGGTTCAAAGTCTTTTATTACATGCATCTTGAAAACAGCAAGGTTTCAAAATGTCCTTTCAAAGGATACAAACAGACGGAAAACATAAAAACGAGAACCGGTACTTCTTGTTTCTGAGCTGAACAGCGAGCTCTCTCCAGCACCGTCTCCACTCAGAGTGAACTCAAGGTCTGACACCCAAAGTTCAAAACTTTAAACTTCGCATCTGTAACTGCCAGTGAAAATGACCAAAAAAAAAAAAAATTCTCCTTTAGCAACCTAACCATGCTCCAGCTCCCATGGATCAGGCCAGGCTAGGGCACAGGCAGCAGTCGGTTCCACAATTAATGCTTGTCTGAAAACTGTGAATTCATCCTTACTGCTGTGTCAGGGAGCACAATGCACGTTTGCAGTGTGCTCTGCCTAGTGCCAACAAGGGCTACTGGTCACAGCTGTGTCTACTTAATATCCTTCGGCTAATGATTAGTTACAGTAAGAGAATCAGAGTTGAACAGACAGTGGGGCATTGAAGGCTGAGGCTGACATACAGAGATTTAAATAAAAATATTTTTAGCAGAAACTTCTTTTAAAATTATCTCCATTTGTTCCAATAACCATCAGGTCATAAACCATTTTTAGGGAGGGGGGATAAGGAAAGGTGGGTTAATCGGTGCAGAATCACAGTCAGGTAAGAGGCATGCATTCTGGTGCTCCATTGCACAGTAGGGTGACTACAGTTAACAATAATTGACTGGAAAGTTGGGCACAGTGGCACACATATATAATTCCAGCAACCTGAGAGGCTGGGGCAGGAGGATTGCAGGTTTGAGGCCAGCCTAGACAACTGAGTGAGACCTTGTCTCAAAATAAAATTTAAAAAGGGCTGGGGATGTATCTCAGGGGTACAGCACTTGCCCAGCTTGTGCCAACCGCTGGCTCTGACAATGGATATTTCAAAATAGAAAGGATTTTGACTGTTCTCATCACAAAGAAATAAAAATTTTTTGAAGTGATATATGAGTCCATATATTTGATCATTGCATTTTGTATATGTGAATTCAAAAATCACACTGTATCCCAGAAATATGTACAATTATGTGCCAATTAAAATGCTCCATAATAAGAGAAAAACTGTTTCTGCTTCTATAGGCATCCAATAATAGACGCCAAGATTAAACAAAGTACTAAGATTTTTTTTTTCCTTTTCATAATGAAGGTGAACATTTACAAGGCCACCTGCCCAGCACACTTCGACCTTTTATAGAAACAGACCTTCCCACCTCTACACACACCCAATCCAGGTTCTCCTGGGACCTGCCCCACCAGCCACAGCTGTGGGTCCAGGGAAGAACGCCTTAGTCAGGAGGCACCCTCCTAGGGCCCTCCTCCTGGCTGGGCACCTGCCTTAAGCCAGACTAAACAAGAATTTTTCCCTTATTTGTTCTTTTTTTAGAGCGAGGGATACAAATGAGGTGGAAGAAACTGCACACAAAGCGTCCCGTCTGATGAGGTACGATATCTACGTATATGCCCGAGAAGCCAGCACGGCAATTAAACCGTGAGCCCCCCGACATCTTCTCACCCCCCCTTAAATCTTAGCCCTCCTTCCTTCTGCCCCTGACAACCCCCAAGCTACTACTGATCTTGATCAGATTTGTTTGCACCTTCTGGAATTCTATATAAATAGGATCATGCAGCACGTAGTATTTTGTAACCTGGTTTTCCCACTTAACTGAACTATCAGTGTGTTTTCAATAAGCACCCATCAGACACACTGTCAGGAGACACTGCACAGGGCTCCACACAGGGATTACAAATAAATCATGAAGCATGGGCTCTGAGATGAGCAAATCACAGGCCCAGAGATCAACAAAAAATACCCCACCCACAGGAGAAAGGAATTCCACAAAGGGCCAGCAACGCCCCAGAAGGAGGAAGTGATTCAGTAGTTGTCTTTTATTGCTTCTATAAATTTAAAAAGAATTTTTCATTTTTCCAGGAGGGTACATATTTTGCACCATCCCCAGAGAAAAGCAATCATGACAAACAGAATTAGTCATCTGAAAAATTAATAATGCACATGACATTTATACTACTCCCACCGCAAGTTAAAATTACACCTTATTACCCTGCAAGTAACACCTGTAATTCTCACTACTCCCCTGAAACCCATCAAGCTAAAGTTCCAAAAATAAAACCACATACTGGGCTGGGGTGGTGACTCAGTGGTAGAGCACTTCCCTAGCATGTGTGAGGCACTGGGCTCGATTCTCAGCATATAAATAAATATATAAATAAGTGAGTAAAATACAGGTCCATCGACATCTAAAAAAAATATTAAAAAAAAATAAAACCATATACAACTGCACTTGAAGATTAAATATAATAATGGGGGGCTGGGATTGTGGCTTGGTGGTGCAGCGCTCGCCTAGCACAGGCGGGACCCGGGTTCGATCCTCAGCACCACATAAAAAAATAAAGGCATTGTGTTGTGTCCATCTACACCTAAAAAATAAATATTTAAAAAAATATATAATAAAAATAAATATAATAATGGCTTAATGACAACCTAATCTTACATCATTAATAAAAAACAAACTTAACTGTTCAAAAGAAAGGAACCTTTATTTAGCTTCAACAGAAAATGTTCTTAGAGAAAGAAAACTGAGCCCCATCTGAAGAGCAGGCTCGTGGCAACCTTTGGAGAATGTCTCGCTGGAGGGCGCAGGAAGCAGGAAAGGGACAAATGCCAGCGCCTCCCCATGCCACCACTGGGGACTTCTTGGTCATCGCTTCAATGACCACCACTGGAGTTCCATGAGTAAATACTGCTGGCCCCACCTGCAGATGAGGGAGATGAGGCTGAGAGGAAAAGCCACAGGGCCCAAGTCACACACCGACTGATCTTGACAACAGGCACAACCCCCGACACCCCTGGTGCTTCACGGGCGTCAGCCCCTTCTCCTCAGGCCCTTCCTGTTCCTCCCACTCAACAAGTACTTTTCCTGGGTCAAGAGTGATTGGCACGACCCAGGAACCGCCCTCTCTTCCAGGGGATCTCTGACCCAGCAGGCCGAGCAGCGGCTCCCCAAAGTCCTCCACCCTCCTCCCTAACACCTGGGACTTCCTTACTGTGACAGCAGAGGAACTGAGGCTGTGGGTCAGCTGCCTTTGGCCCGAACACAGCGCCCTGACTACCAGGTGGGCCAGCTGCCATCACAAAGGTCCTTAAGTGCAAAAAAGGCAGAGGACTCGCCAGGCACCTGTAATCCCAGCGGCTTGGGAGGCTGAGACAGGAGAACTGTGAGTTCAAAGCCAGCCTCAGCAAGGGCGAGGCGCTGAGCAACTCGGGGAGACCCTGACTCTAAACCTAATACAAGGTAGGACTGGGATGTGGCTCTGGTTGAGTGTCCCTGAGTCTGATCCTTGGTACCGGAAAAAAGAAAAGGCAGAGGACTCACGGGGGAGAGGAGACTGAGGAAGACTCCAGCCCCTGCTGGCTTTGACAATGAGAGGGGCTGCGGAGAACACTGGAGCCTCTGGAAGCTGAAAAGGGCAAGGAAGCCTTCTCCCAGAAGGGAAGGTTGCCCTGCCAGGACCTTGACTTCAGCCAGGGAGACCGGCCCGGAATTTAAGGCCAATACATTTTTGTTGATTTAAGTCACTCAATTTGTGGTAACTTGTTACCAGAGCAACATGAATCTAACACAGATGTCGTCTGCCTGCTTCACTCTCAGCACACCGCGGAGCTTCCCAGGCCCGGGGAGGTCCGCGTAAAACAGACTGAATGCAGAATCAACCCAGAGCCCAGATCCCTCCGGTTAATCCAAACACCAAAGCAATGTGCAAAACCATGACGTTCACCCACAGTTGTTGGAAAGCAGTCATGTTTCATAAAAAGTAAACCATTTATGTTTAAGAGGTCACAGACTTAACATTATTCTTTTAAATAAATTAATATGTCCACACTGTTTAAATTTCTGCTTTAATTTCTAAATACAGTCATCAATATAATCTATATGAACAAAACCTCTGGGATCTTTAAGACTTACTAGTGTATAAAAAAAAATACTGAGGGCAAAAGGGTGAAAACTGCCACCTTAGGTGTGCCTACCTTGCTGTTTTTCAGTAAGTAACCAGAACACAGATGGTAGTCAAAAATATTTGTTAAACTGGGCATGGTGACACATACCTATAACCCCAGCAGCTTAGGAGGCTGAGGCAGGAGGATCACAAGTTCAAGGCCAGCCTCAGAAACTTAGAGAAGCCCTAGCAACTTAGCAAGACTTTGTCCCAAAATAAACAATAAAAAGCACCACTGGGTTCAATCCCCAGTATCAAGGGGAGGAAAAAAAAAAAAAAAAAACCCCTAGGAAACTAAAAAAGATGTTTCTCAAAGTTAAGAATCAACTCATTAAACTAGAAAATTTTTCTATAAAACCCAGCCTGATCCATCAGCTACCCCCTCCCCTTCCCGACCTGACCTCTGCAACACCTGGCTGTAAACACACGGAGCATGGCGGGCTTCTTCCAGGCGCTGGCCAACGCCTGACACACTGGAGGAAGCCCTGCTGCTCCCTCCCAGCCAAATGCATGTTTTTTGACATGTGGGAAATCATAAAGCTTTTTATGTTTTCTTCTCTGTTTTTCTTTCTCTCAAAGATACCTTCTCAATTCAGGAAGCGGAGTCAGGATTTAGCTGACCACAACCTTGACAGGAACCCACCCAGCGCTGACCTCCGGGGCTTTCTAACAGGAGGGGGATGCTCATGCTCACTGGGGCAGAGGCGATGCCTCCCTCCACTCTGAACCAGTCAGATCACCGACTCCCTGCGGTCAGGACCAAAGGGCTGGCTTTCCAGGGGACAGGGACAATCTAGACTGAATGCCAAGCTGAAGTGCCACAGTCATGAAGTCAAAGGGTCACACTGATGACGCGTGGCTGGCATCTTCACATTTAAGCAACCGTGACATACACAAAAGGGGACTCAGAACCACTCGACTCGGCCACACCAACGAAGCTGGCAGCCTCGTGATCACATGACAAACTCGCAGGTCCCAGATGGCCACTAACCAGGGCTGTGGGCAAAGGAGTTTCTTCTTTGAGCAGGAGACTATACTCCGTGACCCAGGACCCTCGCCAGGTGCCAGGTTCTCTCCTATCGCAGCCATTTCTTTCCTACCTGAAAACGTGACGATTAGCATGCGGTACGTCCCTCCCTTAAGTCCTTTTGAAGCTACTTTTCCTTATGGCTACAGGATCGCCAAGGCCCTCTGCCTAAATAAAGGACCACTCTTGGAGAACACATCAAGCTATTTGTAAGACAGAAAGAAAGGTACAAAGGCAATAAGAACACCGGTCCCCACCATCCAGCTACAAAACAAACCCCTCGGGGAAGCACTGGAGAAAGCTCCCTTTCCTCCAGGGCTCACGTGCCTGCCTTGCATCATCCAAAAGTGCTACTCTGGCGCATGCCTGTCATCCCAGCAACTCGGGAGGCTGAGGCAGGAGGACTGCAAGTTCAAAACCAGCCTTAGCAAGTCAGTGAGGCCCTAAGCAAGACCCTGTTTCAGAACAAAAAATAAAAATGGACTAGGGATATAGCTTTGTGGTGGAGTATCCCTGGGTTCAATTCCTAGTACCCCACCCCCACTACCCAAAAAAACGTGCTGAGAAGAAAAATGATCATATTTTACTATATTTTTTTAAGTGCATGCTACAGTTAAGATAGTTAAGAGAGCCAGTGGCCGATGGATGGGTTTTTTTTTAGGGAATGTTTCTCGTTTCTTGAGTTGGCCTTCAATTTTGAGTAGCTCAATAGTGAATAACCAGTCTCCTGCCTCAACCTCCCAACAACCCTCACTTCGGTGTCTCCCACTCTCCTGCTTTACTTTATAGAGCTTCACAATGCACATACATATCCCAATGAGGAATTTACAGTATTTTTATGTGTTTCCAAACCTTTTATAACTGGTATAAGTCTGCCACTTGCATTTTTTTTTTTAACTTGACATTATTTCTGTGAGACTCAGCGTAGTTCTGCCATTGGCTGCTGGGGTGTGTGTATGCAGATCTAGTTCAGAAATTAGCATACGTTTTCTAAAAGGGGCCAGTTAGTAAACATTTTAGGCTCTGCGGGTCAGACAATCTCTGCTGCACTACTCAACTCTGATGTCTGCACAAAGACCTTGCCAGAGAGAGAGGGAGGGGGGGGGGGGGCATAGCTATGTAAGGTTCAAAAAA
>NW_025999853.1:8222467-8230597 GCF_001458135.2 Marmota marmota marmota | reverse complement strand
GGGGGGGGGGGGTAGCTATAGTTCAAAAAAAAAGCTGCATATGCAAACAGAGACAGCAGGCTAGAATTGGCCCATGAACTGTAGTTTGCAAAGCTTCCTGCTTCCTGTAGTTAACAGTATTTCCTTTTTCTAATACCATTTCAATAGTTGTTGGATACTGCTCACTCACTGGTTCCCTTTGATTGGCATTTCCCATTCTATTAATCCCAACCTTTCTACCTCTTTGTTCTAGGATGTATTTCTTATAAGCAGCATCCAGCTGGACTTGGTTTCCTGTATCTGCTCTGTCAGTCCATCTTCATCTAAGCTTACCATGATTACTGAGATCTTCAATTATTTCACTGGGATATTTTGTGCTATTTCTTGCTTCTGTTGTTCCTTTTATCTGCCCTGTTTTGGCCTGATTTCTCTGTGTTGTCAACATTTGTTTAGATTTATTCCATATCTAACAATTTATTTCTTCTCCATTTTCTTCTGCATTTTAGATGCTGATTTGGGATAACCTCTACCCCCTGCCCCCAAACACACATATAGGTTGAGAATCCCTTATCTGAAATACTTGGGACCAGGACATTTTCAGATTTTAGAATGTAAACACATACATCATAATGAATGTCTTGGGGATGGGACCCAAGCCTAAACATGAAATCCACTTATGTTTCAGGTACACCTCACACACAGCAGTTGAAGATAATTTAATTCATTATTTGTAGTATGCAGGAGTTTTGACTGTGACCCACTGCGTGAAATCAGGTATGGAATTTTCTACTTGCAGCTTCGCGTTCAAGCTCAACAAGTTTCAGATTTTGGAGCATTTCAGATTTGGGATCTTCAGGTTAGAGATGTTCAACCTGAAGATGTTCAGAAGTTGCTTTATTGATTTCTTTTGGTAGCAAACTTTGGGTTTTATCTAAAAATTTCTTCGTTCTCAAATGATGATTTAGATGGGCACACGATTCTAAATTTGACATTTTTCTCTCAACACTTAGAAGTAATTTACTGTCTTGAAGTTTCCACTAGGGCAGTTCACAAGCCTGCTATCAGTGGTCTCCTACTCCTTTGCAGCAGTAATAATAACAGCCGTTGACACTTACATTGGGTTCGCTATATTCCAGGCACTATTTTAAGAACTCTACATATATTAACACATTAAAATCTAACAATCCTAGAAAATAGGTAATATTATTATCCCCATTTTACAAAGGAGAAAACTGAGGTCCATAGAAGTCACATAGCTTATAAGTTATAAAGTCAGAATTTGAACAGACATTCTTGCCCTAACCCTAACCCTAACCCTATTGTGCTTTTGGATCTTTCTGGCTGCTTCTAGGATATTTTCTTTGTTTTTTTAATATATTACTCCTTATTAACCATGTTTGAGATGTACTGTGTTTCCTAAAATCGGAGAATTCTTTCATTAGTTCTAGAAAAGTCTTAGCAATTATTCCTTTCCCAATTCTCTATCTTTTGCTGGAACTCCAATTACACATTACTCATCTCATTCTATTATTCAATAAACTGCTTTCCTAATATCCATCTCTTTGTTAAATGCTGGGCAACTTTCTCAGATTTATCATCTTTCAATTTGTCTAATCTTCCAGTTAAAATCATTCCACTGATTTTTTTATTTCAAAAATTAAAAATTTTAGAGATTCTATTTGATTTTTCTTAAAATCTGCCTGATAATCTTAGTAGTTCTCATAATTCCTGCTTACATTTTCAATCTCACCTTTTATTTCTCCAACAGTTTTAAACATTATCAGATGCCACTATATATAATCTTTACCTGATAACCCAAATTTCTGAAGACTTACTCATACTAATTCTGCTGTTTGCTAATCCACCTGATTCTCACTTATGCTGGTTTATCTGTGCATTTTTAAATTTTGGATTGTGAGCTCATTTCTGGTCAATCTTGAGAATCCTGGGCACGTGAATTTCCATCATCCAGGGAGTTGGTGTTTGTTTCTACCAGGAGTCCCAGGTCACTATCACTCACTTCTAGTTAAATTCTCAGTTTGGGGTTACTAAACCAAATGTTTTAAGTCAGCTTTTTGTTGCTGTGACCAAAGTATCTGACAAGAACCACCTAGAGGAAGAAAACTTCAATTTTGGGCTCAACAACTTCAGAGGTCTCAGCCCATGGCCAGTAGACTCCACTGCTCTGAGCCTGAAGTGGGCAGCAGTCATGGCGGAAGAGAGCAGTGGAGGAGAGCTGCTCTGCTCAAGGCAGTCAGGAAGCAGAGGGAGAAAAGGGAAAGGGAACACGCAGAAGATGCCCCCTTCCAGGATACACCCCACCTTCTCCAGCCACAGCCCACCTGCCCACAGTTACCATTCAGTTAGTCCATTCAAACTAGGATGAACTGATTCTTTTACAGATCTCAAATCCAATTATTTCATCTCGGAACATTCCTGCATTGACACGGGAACTTTCAGGGGGACACCCTCTTGTACAAACTATAACACCCTACCAGCACAATAAATTCAATCTCGAACCTATGGGAGACTTCCACAAACGCATCACACACAGGAAAAAAGTCAAGAGAGACAAAGGTCCCTATTGTCTCCCTGCAGGGAAGGAAACACTTTACTACAGCCACCAAATTTACAAGAGCATCTCAAACAGTATGTGTGAGTGAGCCCAAGGCCAGTTTTCCCTGCCAGCAGCAGACCCCGGGAAGCCCAGCACAACCCCCAGGCCAGCAGCTTGCTGGCCTGCTCACCATTCTGGCTTCAGCCCCCTCTTCACTGTTAATCCCTAGAATTTCTCTCCACTATCTCAAAGTTCAGTTAGACACTTAAAAAAAGGTCCTTTGGATTTTTTTCAGCATGTAAAAAGGTTTTTGGACTAGCTAGCTTACCATACTGCTAGAAGGCAAAGTTCTAAGGAGGACTTTTGATGGGAAGAGGATACATGTTTCCACATATTTTTAAGAGTTCAATAAAGGATTAGTTTCTAAATCCAGCTTATAAAAACACAGATTCCTGGGCCCTGCCCCAAACCTTATGAAGCAGATTGCCAGGGTCAGGGTCTTGGAATCTTCATTTTTAAACAAGCTTATCCCAATGTGTCACCAAGTTGGAGAACCATTCGATTTTTTAAAAATTCTTCTTTGCTTCAAAGGGTGACAACAAAAATATCATTGAATCTCCTTTTTACATTTTACCTCCCTTGGATTCCTCTTTCACTAGGGCATAAATCCTGGATAGTGTAGAGAAGAAAATGAATTCTATATCTCAACTAGTAATCCCCCTGCCATCTCCACAACAGTTTCAGAAAACCATGACCCTCGGCAGCCAGTCAGGTCAAGGATGGATTGACATTCTGCCTGAGCAGGCTTCTCGATATTAGGTGCAATTTTTAATCTCGAAGACTGTCTCCAGCCGAGTTCTTCCTGCACAAGCATGCCAGCACCTCTCAGTCCTTCATCCTTCCAGGGTAACAGAGGGTAACATGAGACATGGGACATCAGGAGAAAGAAATGCTCCAGGTCCCCCTGAAATCATGTGCAAAACAGTGTGTGCATGGAAGTGTGATGTGTGATAGTGCAAATGTGTCTATTCTAGAGAGAGCACACACAGCTTCTCCAGATTCTCACAGGGTGCTGACTCCATTATCCTGTGGCACAGAAGCATATTTCAGCATCATTACCATACATTCTTGTCGATGCATTAAAACTTCCCAAGTATATTCTTTAGAACCTCAAAATAGAGTTAGTGCCCCCAAAAAGTGGCTCCATGATTAAAATGATCTATATTCTCCCTCTTGAAGAGTCACTATACTAAAGCTGGTGCTGAGAAGACCAACTATAATGGAATTTTAGTGTATAGCTTCTGCTTTCTTTAACTACATTTCTCAGAAGATGGTAGGATATAGTCTGTGAAAAAACTGGTTGAATTTTCAAATTATCCCAAGAGTACCTTTTTAACTCACTGCAGTTCTTGAGAAATTTATGCTTACTACCATTTTTTATTATATTATATGACTATTACCCCTGCGTGTCATGCCTATTTTATATATGATGCCTTTTTGTCACTGTGTCCTCACTAGGTATACATTTTTTACTCAATATTAAACACTCTCAACCCAGAACTTTGAAACCCTTCAGCCCCCTTCAATACTTAAAAAAGCCAAAACTCCACACTAATTGTCAGACTTTTTCCCACATGCCATGGCCTCGGGCAATTAACCAAATAATCTAAAGAGCCCAGTCTCTGAGGTTATTTCTAAAGTTAAAAAATATATATATATATCCAAATATAAAACCAGAGCAGTCCCTCTTGGAGAAGCAGGGATGCTTCATTCTGTACGTACCCAGCCAGGCTAGGTATCTAATGAGCACACACGGAAGGCCTGGGATTACACTACAAGAATACATATACGTGCCAGTGCAGTAGCACACATCTGTAATCCCAGCAACTCAGAAGGCTGAAGCAGGAGGATTGCAAATTCAAGGCCAGCCTCAGCAACCTAGTGAGACCTTGTCTCAAATTAAAAACTAAAAAGGGCTGGTGATGTGGCTTAGTGGTGGAGGGCCCATGGGTTCAATCCCCGGTGGTGGTGGTGGTGCTGGTGGTAGTGATAGTGATAGTGAAGAGGAGGAGGAGGAGACAGAGGAAGAGGACAACCATCACCACACATAGAGCATAAGAGAACACATATTCAGCCCTTTAAATTTTAGGCACCCAGCAATTTCTTAGAACTTGCACTTTAGAACAGGGTTCTTCAACCTTGGCACTGTTGACATTTGGAGCCAAATGACATTTGAAGATAAATTGACATTTGGAGATCAGTCTGTTATGGAACTTTCTCCTACACACAGTGGATATTCAGCAGCTTCTCTGGTCTCGACCCACCAGAGGCTGGCAGCACACACAGCCCTCCCTCAGTTGTGACAAATTAAAAGTTCCCCAGGTCTCCAGACATCATCAAATATCCTCTGGGGGGGCTCAGTGGTAGAGCACTCATCTGGCATGTGTGAGGCACTAGGTTCGATCCTCAGCACCACATAAAATAATAAATAAATAAAGGTATTATGTCCATCTACAATTAAAAAAATATTTTTAAAAAAATCCTCTGGGGTGAGGAGGGTCACAAAACTATCCCGTGTGCCACTGAAAACCACTGTCCTAGTGAAGCATCTACCACTTTTGCTAGAGGCTAAAAAGCAATTTCCTCTCCTAAAATACAAAGAACCTTTCTTTTGGGCTGAGTCTGAAATATGCATAAACATCTTTAACTACACAAACATGATACTTAGGAAAGTCTCAAGGTAAAATCAACAGGAGCCAGGCATGGTGGCACACGCCTGTAATTCCAGCTAGTTGGGAGGCTGAGGCAGGAGAAACTCAAGTTCAAGGCCAGCCTGGGCAGCTCAGTGAGACCTTGTCTCAAAATAAAAAGGCCTGGGAATGTGGCTCAGTGGTAGAGTGTCACTGGGTTCAATCTCTAGTACCAAAAAAGAAAAAAAAAAGAAAAAGAAAAAAAATTAGAAGAAATTCCAATTGAGGGACTTTTTTACAGTGTGTGACCAATTCTCCTTAAAACTGTAAAGGTCCTTAACTAGTCCAAAGAGCCTAAGGAGACATGATAACTAAATGAAGTCCTGGATGGGATCCTAGAACAGAAAAAGGACACTCAAGTAAATATAGAAAATCTGAATCAACTATGGGTAATGTATCGATATTGGCAGTGATCACAAACACACACACCACAGTAAAGTGAGAGATAGACAACAGGGGAAGTGGGCGCAGGGTTTACAGGAGCCAGACATTTTATCTGTAAATCCAGAACAATCTAAAAAAATAAAGTTATTTTAAAATAATTTTTTAAATGGGTAAACAGGAGAATGGGAGAGAAGGGGTTAAAACAAAAAGAAAAAAGTGGTCCTCGGCTGCCTGGCTTCCTTCTGGAAACCCTCCAAAGGAAGACACCTGAACGGGCTATGGCTTAGGGGAAGAGATGGGATGGCCAGAAAGAGAGTCAGAAAATAAATTTCTATTGTCAGAATAAGGAAGAAAATAAAACTGTTTTGTCTTCTTGTAACTTGGGGGGAAAAAGAATTGCTATGTTTCTATATGAATTTTGATATGAATATCAGTATGCCTTCTGACCTCTTCTTCCTTGAAGACACAACTCAAGGGTCAGCTTCAGGAAGAGGGAAGCATTCCCTGCATCTCGAAGGACACAGGCCCTACCTAGGCCCCTGGCTGTCACTCATCTGTTGACAGACTCACCATCCTTCCAACACTGGTCTACCACTGGGCCCAGGCAGGTACTCAGCCACTGGGGCCCTCTGACTCGCCCATCTGTGAATCAACAGCCTTTAAACCCACTGCTGGCTGCTAAATAAATGGTAAGTGAATGGACTCAAGCCGGGGGCACGTAGGTTCACGCAGACTTCAGCTGGAGGAGGCTAGGAATGGTACAGCCCCAGACAGCACAAAGAAGGAAAACAAGTTCATGGCCCTGTGTGCAGGTGCTGGGGGCCTGAAGAGAGGATGAGGTACATCATAACATACCTGCAACACTTGAAGAAACTTAGTGTTCATCCAGTAGCCTTGTTTTACAGAGAAACCAAAGCCAAGAGAGGTTAAGTCACTGGTTCAAGGTCACAGAGCCAAAGGAGACTAGAACCCAGAGCTAAATTACCCACCTCCATCTGTATCTATGACCAATAGATATTTAATAATAATAGCTACTCTCCACTGAGCACCTGATGGGAGCCAAGCCCAAGCTAAACCCCGCCCCCTTCAACCTCCCTACTGTAGCTGAGGAAACTACTGTTAGGGAAGAGAGTACTCAGGCTGTCACCCTCCAACACCCCCGTGGATCATCACACCAGAGCCCAAACTCTGGTCCCATGCTCATCTTTATCATCCAATGCTTCAGCTGCAGGCACTACTCTGAACACCCTTCTCAGATGGACTAATTTATTCCTCACCAGAACCCAAGCACAGATGAAGAAACCGCAGCTTCATGACCTCTTCAGTTCTCACAGGCAGCAAGCAGCTAACTTTGTTCTTATAAAAACTAAAGATGCAATTATTATTCAACCCAGCAATTGTACTCTTGGGCACTAAGAAAAATGAAAAATGTATGTTCACACAAAAAACCCTACATGATATTTACAATTTATATTTACAATTATATTTATATTTACAATTGCTTTATTTATACTGCCACAGACTGGGGGCAAGTCAGGTGTCCTTTGGACAAGCAAACTATGGTTAAACAGTTTATTGTGCTTAAACAAATGGTTAACCTGTGGTACACACATAGCATGAACTACTATTCAGCATTAACAAGGAGTGTGTCATTGCCACAGTTCACACAACCGCCTGGACAAAACTGAGGGGACTGCCAGGCGCAGCGGAGCACGCCTTTAATCCCTGCAGCTGGGAGGCTAAGGCAGGAGGATGGCGAGTTCAAAGCCAGCCTCAGCAAAAGCAAGGCGCTAAGCAACTCAGCAAGACCCTGTCTCTAAATAAAATACAAAATAGGGCTGGGGATGTGACTCAGTGGTTAAGGGCCCCTGTATTCAATCCCTGGTACAAAAAAAAAAAAATTGTGGGGATTATATTGGGGGGGGGGGGGGCAATCAGTCCCAAAAGATTACATACTCTATGATTCCATCTAAGTGAACTTTTTCAAGTGACAAAAACAGAAATGGAGAACAGTAAATACTCCAGGTGCTGAGGACAAGGCAGCATCAGGAGGGAAGACAATATAAAGGATTCTTATGAACTGTTCTGTACCTTGATTGTGATGGTGGAGACAAAAACCTACCTGTGACAAACTATTACTCACACACACTAGTAAGAATAACCTGTGTGTTAGAGTCTGTAAATAAGTCAAAATAACACCTGGCATTTTGTCAGGGGAATGTTAAAGTTCGTAAACAAGTCTGGATGGTACCTGGCAAAATGCCAGAGGGAGTGGTTTGAAAAGTAACAAAAGCGAGCCATTAAGTGTGGAGATTCCTTATTGGTTGACTGATGTATCTAGTTTATGCTAATTAGATAAGCTGTGTGGAATGTATAAATACTGCTCCTGTCCTACAATAAACGGCTCCCTCTCCTGCTGTATCAAGTACACAAGTTATTCGTCACCCCCCCCCCCCCCTT
>NW_025999853.1:8221529-8222444 GCF_001458135.2 Marmota marmota marmota | reverse complement strand
CCCATTATTCTGCTGCAGCCGGACTGCGGCACCTGTGGGCTATCAGTATATACTCCCTATGATGCTGTACTGTCCTTTTATAGAATGTTACCATTGGAAGAAACCAGGTGAAGGGTATGCCAGATCTCTTTGTATTCACTCTTAAAACTACATGATATTTCCATAAAAACTCCAATTAAAAAAAATCTTGCCTATCTCAAAGCTGGGCTGGATGATATTCTATATTTCTTTCATCTCTAAGAGCTGTAATTCCCAATGTCCCCAAAGTGAGTCCTCTTTCCATCACACCATACTACAGCTTCAAAGCCAAAGCAAAATTTGGCAAAAGGAAACTTTAAAAATCTTCATTAACTACTTCAAATTCACTCTGAAAATTATTCCAAATGGGTTTTATTTCCCTAAACTGACTTCTGGCCAAAAGATGGAAAATATGATCCCATAAAATGTTCTTTTGTGCCACCTCCACTGCCGCCTCTCAAATAATCAATATTTAATATCAATTCGGAATCTTCCCTGAAAGCAACAACGCAGGTGGATTATCACTGGTCCTTTAAACCAGTTTCCAAGTGGCCAGTGGCTACTGGAAATCAGCGCAGCATAGGAGACAGGACAGTGGTTTAGGGACTGAGACAGACCCTTGGTCAAAGCATCACCTTGGCCTGGCGTCTTAAACGTGAGATTCGCCTTTCCCATCTATAGATGGGATGTGGGCACCTCAATCAACCTCCACGCCTGGCACTCTGGTCCCCTTTTCCTGCGCTCCCGGTTTCCCTTAGTAACAACTCAAGCTCACTCCACGTTCACCTGGCCACAAACCGCTCATTCACTCCCCTTCCTCAATGAGGTTAGTAGATAACCCGACCCGACCCTCCCAGGTCAGACAGAACATCCCTCCCCCCCGACACCCCACCCCAC